>NW_027479022.1:165716-276905 GCF_051014685.1 Ptiloglossa arizonensis | reverse complement strand
GTATAACGTACAACGTATAACGAATAACGTATAACGTATAACGTATAACGTATAACGTATAACCTATGACGTATAACGTATAACGTACAACGTATAACGTATACCGTATAACGTATAACGTATAACGTATAACGTATAACATGTAATGTATAACCTATAACGTATAATGTATAACGTATAACGTATAACGTATAATGTATAACGTATAACGTATAACGTATAACGTATAATGTATAACGTATAACGTATAACGTATAACGTATAACGTATAACGTATAACGTATAACGTATAACCTATGACGTATAACGTATAACGTACAACGTATAACGTATACCGTATAACGTATAACGTATAACGTATAACGTATAACATGTAATGTATAACCTATAACGTATAATGTATAACGTATAACGTATAACGTATAATGTATAACGTATAACATGTAATGTATAACGTATAACGTATAACGTATAACGTATAACGTATAACGTATAACGTATAACGTATAACGTATAACGTATAACGTATAATGTATAACGTATAACGTATAACGTATAACGTATAACGCATAACGTATAATGTATAACGTATAACGTATAACGTATAACGTATAACGTATAACGTATAACGTATAACGTATAACGTATAACGTATAACGTATAACGTATAACGTATAAGGTATAACGTATAACGTATAACGTATAACGTATAACGTATAACGTATAACGTGTAACGTGTAACGTATAATGTATAACGTATAACGTATAACGTATAACGTATAACCTATGACGTATAACGTATAACGTACAACGTATAACGTATACCGTAATAACGTATAACGTATAACGTATAACGTATAACATGTAATGTATAACCTATAACGTATAATGTATAACGTATAACGTATAACGTATAATGTATAACGTATAACATGTAATGTATAACGTATAACGTATAATGTATAACGTATAACGTATAACGTATAACGTACAACGTATAACGAATAACGTATAACGTATAACGTATAACGTATAACGTATAACGTATAACGTATAACGTATAACGTATAACGTATAATGCATAACGTATAACATGTAATGTATAACGTATAACGTATAACGTATAACGTATAACGTATAACGTATAACGTATAACGTATAACGTATAACGTATAACGTATAACGTATAATGTATAACGTATAACGTATAACGTATAACGTATAACCTATGACGTATAACGTATAACGTATAACGTATAACATGTAATGTATAACGTATAACGTATAATGTATAACGTATAACGTATAACGTATAACGTATAACGTATAACATGTAATGTATAACGTATAACGTATAATGTATAACGTATAACGTATAACGTATAACGTAAAACGTATAACGAATAACGTATAACGTATAACGTATAACGTATAACGTATAACGTATAACGTATAAAGTATAACGTATAACGTATAACGTATAACGTATAACGTACAACGTATAACGTATAACGTATAACGTATAACGTATAACGTATAACGTATAACGTATAACGTATAACGTATAACGTATAACGTATAACGTATAACGTATGACGTATAACGTATGACGTATAACGTATAACGTATAACGTATAACGTATAACGTATAACGTATAACGTACAACATGTAATGTATAACGTATAACGTATAACGTATAACGTATAACGTATAACGTATAACGTATAACGTATAACGTATAACGTATCACGTATAACGTATAACGTATAACGTGTAACGTATAACGTATAACGTATAACGTATAACATGTAATGTATAACGTATAACGTATAATGTATAACGTATTACGTATAACGTATAACGTAAAACGTATAACGAATAACGTATAACGTATAAAGTATAACGTATAACGTATAACGTATAACGTATAACGTATAACGTATAACGTATAACGTATAACGTATAATGTATAACGTATAACGTATAACGTATAACGTATAACCTATGACGTATAACGTATAACGTATAACGTATAACATGTAATGTATAACGTATAACGTATAATGTATAACGTATAACGTATAACGTATAACGTATAACGTATAACGTATAACGTATAACGTATAATGTATAACGTATAACGTATAACGTATAACGTATAACCTATGACGTTTAACGTATAACGTATAACGTATAACATGTAATGTATAACGTATAACGTATAATGTATAACGTATAACGTATAACGTATGACGTATAACGTATAACATGTAATGCATAACGTATAACGTATAATGTATAATGTATAACGTATAACGTATAACGTATAACGTAAAACGTATAACGAATAACGTATAACGTATAACGTATAACGTATAACGTATAACGTATAACGTATAACGTATAACGTATAACGTATAGCGTATAACGTATAAAGTATAACGTATAACGTATAACGTATAACGTATAACGTATAACGTATAACGTACAACGTATAACGTATAACGTATAACGTATAACGTATAACGTATAACGTATAACGTATAACGTATAACGTATAACGTATAACGTATAACGTATGACGTATAACGTATGACGTATAACGTATAACGTATAACGTATAACGTATAACGTATAACGTGCAACATGTAATGTATAACCTATGACGTATAACGTATAACGTATAAAGTGTAACGTATAACGTATAACGTATAACGTATAACGTATAACGTATATCGTATATCGTAAAACGTATAACGTATAACGTATAACGTATAACGTATAACGTATAACGTATAACGTATTACGTATAACGTATAACGTATAACGTATAACGTATAACGTATAACGTATAACGTATAACGTATAACGTATAACGTATAATGTATAACGTATAACGTATAACGTATAACGTATAACGCATAACGTATAATGTATAACGTATAACGTATAACGTATAACGTATAACGTATAACGTATAACGTATAACGTATAACGTATAACGTATAACGTATAACCTATGAGGTATAACGTATAACGTACAACGTATAACGTATACCGTATAACGTATAACGTATAACGTATAACGTATAACATGTAATGTATAACCTATAACGTATAATGTATAACGTATAACGTATAACGTATAATGTATAACGTATAACATGTAATGTATAACGTATAACGTATAATGTATAACGTATAACGTATAACGTATAACGTACAACGTATAACGAATAACGTATAACGTATAACGTATAACGTATAACGTATAACGTATAACGTATAACGTATAATGTATAACGTATAACGTATAACGTATAACGTATAACCTATGACGTATAACGTATAACGTATAACGTATAACATGTAATGTATAACGTATAACGTATAATGTATAACGTATAACGTATAACGTATAACGTATAACGTATAACATGTAATGTATAACGTGTAACGTATAATGTATAACGTATAACGTATAACGTATAACGTAAAACGTATAACGAATAACGTATAACGTATAACGTATAACGTATAACGTATAACGTATAACGTATAAAGTATAACGTATAACGTATAACGTATAACGTATAACGTACAACGTATAACGTATAACGTATAACGTATAACGTATAACGTATAACGTATAACGTATAACGTATAACGTATAACGTATAACGTATAACGTATAACGTATGACGTATAACGTATGACGTATAACGTATAACGTATAACGTATAACGTATAACGTATAACGTATAACGTACAACATGTAATGTATAACGTATAACGTATAACGTATAACGTATAACGTATAACGTATAACGTATAACGTATAACGTATAACGTATCACGTATAACGTATAACGTATAACGTGTAACGTATAACGTATAACGTATAACGTATAACATGTAATGTATAACGTATAACGTATAATGTATAACGTATAACGTATAACGTATAACGTAAAACGTATAACGAATAACGTATAACGTATAAAGTATAACGTATAACGTATAACGTATAACGTATAACGTATAACGTATAACGTATAACGTATAACGTATAACGTATAATGTATAACGTATAACGTATAACGTATAACGTATAACGTATAACGCATAACGTATAATGTATAACGTATAACGTATAACGTATAACGTATAACGTATAACGTATAACGTATAACGTATAACGTATAACGTATAACGTATAACGTATAACGTATAACGTATAACGTATAACGTATGACGTATAACGTATAACGTATAACGTGTAACGTATAATGTATAACGTATAACGTATAACGTATAACGTATAACCTATGACGTATAACGTATAACGTACAACGTATAACGTATACCGTATAACGTATAACGTATAACGTATAACGTATAACATGTAATGTATAACCTATAACGTATAATGTATAACGTATAACGTATAACGTATAATGTATAACGTATAACATGTAATGTATAACGTATAACGTATAATGTATAACGTATAACGTATAACGTATAACGTACAACGTATAACGAATAACGTATAACGTATAACGTATAACGTATAACGTATAACCTATGACGTATAACGTATAACGTACAACGTATAACGTATACCGTATAACGTATAACGTATAACGTATAACGTATAACATGTAATGTATAACCTATAACGTATAATGTATAACGTATAACGTATAACGTATAATGTATAACGTATAACGTATAACGTATAACGTATAATGTATAACGTATAACGTATAACGTATAACGTATAACGTATAACGTATAACGTATAACGTATAACCTATGACGTATAACGTATAACGTACAACGTATAACGTATACCGTATAACGTATAACGTATAACGTATAACGTATAACATGTAATGTATAACCTATAACGTATAATGTATAACGTATAACGTATAACGTATAATGTATAACGTATAACATGTAATGTATAACGTATAACGTATAACGTATAACGTATAACGTATAACGTATAACGTATAACGTATAACGTATAACGTATAACGTATAATGTATAACGTATAACGTATAACGTATAACGTATAACGCATAACGTATAATGTATAACGTATAACGTATAACGTATAACGTATAACGTATAACGTATAACGTATAACGTATAACGTATAACGTATAACGTATAACGTATAACGTATAAGGTATAACGTATAACGTATAACGTATAACGTATAACGTATAACGTATAACGTGTAACGTGTAACGTATAATGTATAACGTATAACGTATAACGTATAACGTATAACCTATGACGTATAACGTATAACGTACAACGTATAACGTATACCGTATAACGTATAACGTATAACGTATAACGTATAACATGTAATGTATAACCTATAACGTATAATGTATAACGTATAACGTATAACGTATAATGTATAACGTATAACATGTAATGTATAACGTATAACGTATAATGTATAACGTATAACGTATAACGTATAACGTACAACGTATAACGAATAACGTATAACGTATAACGTATAACGTATAACGTATAACGTATAACGTATAACGTATAACGTATAACGTATAATGCATAACGTATAACATGTAATGTATAACGTATAACGTATAACGTATAACGTATAACGTATAACGTATAACGTATAACGTATAACGTATAACGTATAACGTATAACGTATAATGTATAACGTATAACGTATAACGTATAACGTATAACCTATGACGTATAACGTATAACGTATAACGTATAACATGTAATGTATAACGTATAACGTATAATGTATAACGTATAACGTATAACGTATAACGTATAACGTATAACATGTAATGTATAACGTATAACGTATAATGTATAACGTATAACGTATAACGTATAACGTAAAACGTATAACGAATAACGTATAACGTATAACGTATAACGTATAACGTATAACGTATAACGTATAAAGTATAACGTATAACGTATAACGTATAACGTATAACGTACAACGTATAACGTATAACGTATAACGTATAACGTATAACGTATAACGTATAACGTATAACGTATAACGTATAACGTATAACGTATAACGTATAACGTATGACGTATAACGTATGACGTATAACGTATAACGTATAACGTATAACGTATAACGTATAACGTATAACGTACAACATGTAATGTATAACGTATAACGTATAACGTATAACGTATAACGTATAACGTATAACGTATAACGTATAACGTATAACGTATCACGTATAACGTATAACGTATAACGTGTAACGTATAACGTATAACGTATAACGTATAACATGTAATGTATAACGTATAACGTATAATGTATAACGTATTACGTATAACGTATAACGTAAAACGTATAACGAATAACGTATAACGTATAAAGTATAACGTATAACGTATAACGTATAACGTATAACGTATAACGTATAACGTATAACGTATAACGTATAATGTATAACGTATAACGTATAACGTATAACGTATAACGCATAACGTATAATGTATAACGTATAACGTATAACGTATAACGTATAACGTATAACGTATAACGTATAACGTATAACGTATAACGTATAACGTATAACGTATAACGTATAACGTATAATGTATAACGTACAACGTATAACGTATAACATGTAATGTATAACGTATAACGTATAATGTATAACGTATAACGTATAACGTATAACGTACAACGTATAACGTATAACGTATAACGTATAACGTATAACATGTAATGTATAACGTATAACGTATAATGTATAACGTTTAACGTATAACGTATAACGTATAACGTACAACGTATAACGAATAACGTATAACGTATAACGTATAACGTATAACGTATAACGTATAACGTATAACGTATAACGTATAACGTATAATGTATAACGTATAACATGTAATGTATAACGTACAACGTATAACGAATAACGTATAACGTATAACGTATAACGTATAACGTATAACGTATAACGTATAACGTATAACGTATAACGTATAACGTATAACGTATAATGTATAACGTATAACATGTAATGTATAACGTATAACGTATAACGTATAACGTATAACGTATAACGTATAATGTATAACGTATAACATGTAATGTATAACGTACAACGTATAACGAATAACGTATAACGTATAACGTATAACGTATAACGTATAACGTATAACGTATAACGTATAACGTATAACGTATAACGTATAACGTATAATGTATAACGTATAACATGTAATGTATAACGTATAACGTATAACGTATAACGTATAACGTATAATGTATAACGTATAACGTATAACGTATAACGTACAACGTATAACGAATAACGTATAACGTATAACGTATAACGTATAACGTATAACGTATAACGTATAACGTATAACGTATAACGTATAATGCATAACGTATAACATGTGATGTATAACGTATAACGTATAACGTATAACGTATAACGTATAACGTATAACGTATAACGTATAACGTATAACGTATAACGTATAACGTATAATGTATAACGTATAACGTATAACGTATAACGTATAACCTATGACGTATAACGTATAACGTATAACGTATAACGTATAACATGTAATGTATAACGTATAACGTATAACGTATAACGTATAACGTATAACATGTAATGTATAACGTATAACGTATAATGTATAACGTATAACGTATAACGTATAACGTAAAACGTATAACGAATAACGTATAACGTATAACGTATAACGTATAACGTATAACGTATAACGTATAAAGTATAACGTATAACGTATAACGTATAACGTATAACGTACAACGTATAACGTATAACGTATAACGTATAACGTATAACGTATAACGTATAACGTATAACGTATAACGTATAACGTATAACGTATAACGTATAACGTATGACGTATAACGTATGACGTATAACGTATAACGTATAACGTATAACGTATAACGTATAACGTATAACGTACAACATGTAATGTATAACGTATAACGTATAACGTATAACGTGTAACGTATAACGTATAACGTATAACGTATAACGTATAACGTATAACGTATAACGTATAACGTACAACGTATAACGTATAACGTATAACGTATAACGTATAACATGTATTGTATAACGTATAACGTATAATGTATAACGTTTAACGTATAACGTATAACGTATAACGTACAACGTATAACGAATAACGTATAACGTATAACGTATAACGTATAACGTATAACGTATAACGTATAACGTATAACGTATAACGTATAATGTATAACGTATAACATGTAATGTATAACGTACAACGTATAACGAATAACGTATAACGTATAACGTATAACGTATAACGTATAACATGTAATGTATAACGTATAACGTATAATGTATGACGTATAACGTATAACGTATAACGTAAAACTTATAACGAATAACGTATAACGTATAAAGTATAACGTATAACGTATAACGTATAACGTATAAAGTATAACGTATAACGTATAACGTATGACGTATAACGTATGACGTATAACGTATAACGTATAACGTATAACGTATAACGTATAACGTATAACGTATAACGTATAACGTATAACGTATAACGTATATCGTATATCGTAAAACGTATAACGTATAACGTATAACGTATAACGTATAACGTATAACGTATAACGTATTACGTATAACGTATAACGTATAACGTATAACGTATAACGTATAACGTATAACGTATAACGTATAACGTATAACGTATAACGTATAACGTATAACGTATAACGTATAACGTATAACGTATAACGTATAATGTATAACGTATAACGTATAACGTATAACGTATAACCTACGACGTATAACGTATAACGTACAACGTATAACGTATACCGTATAACGTATAACGTATAACGTATAACGTATAACATGTAATGTATAACCTATAACGTATAATGTATAACGTATAACGTATAACGTATAACGTATAACGTATAACATGTAATGTATAACGTATAACGTATAATGTATAACGTATAACGTATAATGTATAACGTATAACGTATAACGTATAACGTATAACGTATAACATGTAATGTATAACGTATAACGTATAATGTATAACGTATAACGTATAACGTATAACGTACAACGTATAACGAATAACGTATAACGTATAACGTATAACGTATAACGTATAACGTATAACGTATAACGTATAACGTATAACCTATAACGTATAATGTATAACGTATAACGTATAACGTATAATGTATAACGTACAACGTATAACGTATAACATGTAATGTATAACGTATAACGTATAATGTATAACGTATAACGTATAACGTATAACGTATAACGTACAACGTATAACGTATAACGTATAACGTATAACGTATAACATGTAATGTATAACGTATAACGTATAATGTATAACGTATAACGTATAACGTATAACGTATAACGTACAACGTATAACGAATAACGTATAACGTATAACGTATAACGTATAACGTATAACGTATAACGTATAACGTATAACGTATAACGTATAATGTATAACGTATAACATGTAATGTATAACGTACAACGTATAACGAATAACGTATAACGTATAACGTATAACGTATAACGTATAACGTATAACGTATAACGTATAACGTATAACGTATAACGTATAATGTATAACGTATAACATGTAATGTATAACGTATAACGTATAACGTATAACGTATAACGTATAACATGTAATGTATAACGTATAACGTATAATGTATAACGTATAACGTATAACGTTTAACGTACAACGTATAACGAATAACGTATAACGTATAACGTATAACGTATAACGTATAACGTATAACGTATAACGTATAACGTATAACGTATAACGTATAATGTACAACGTACAACGTATAACGTATACCGTATAACGTATAACGTATAACGTATAACGTATAACATGTAATGTATAACCTATAACGTATAATGTATAACGTATAACGTATAACGTATAATGTATAACGTACAACGTATAACGTATAACATGTAATGTATAACGTATAAAGTATAATGTATAACGTATAACGTATAACGTATAACGTACAACGTATAACGTATAACGTATAACATATAACGTATAACATGTAATGTATAACGTATAACGTATAATGTATAACGTATAACGTATAACGTATAACGTACAACGTATAACGAATAACGTATAACGTATAACGTATAACGTATAACGTATAACGTATAACGTATAACGTATAACGTATAACGTATAATGTATAACGTATAACATGTAATGTATAACGTACAACGTATAACGAATAACGTATAACGTATAACGTATAACGTATAACGTATAACGTATAACGTATAACGTATAACGTATAACGTATAATGTATAACGTATAACATGTAATGTATAACGTATAACGTATAACGTATAACGTATAACGTATAACGTATAACGTATAACGTATAACGTATAACGTATAACGTATAACGTATAACGTATAACGTATAACGTATAACGTATAACGTATAACGTATAACGTATAACGTATAACGTATAACATGTAATGTATAACGTATAACGTATAATGTATAACGTATAACGTATAACGTATAACGTACAACGTATAACGAATAACGTATAACGTATAACGTATAACGTATAACGTATAACGTATAACGTATAAAGTATAACGTATAACGTATAACGTATAACGTATAACGTATAACGTATAACGTATAAAGTATAACGTATAACGTATAACGTATGACGTATAACGTATGATGTATAACGTATAACGTATAACGTATAACGTATAACGTATAACGTATAACGTATAACGTATATCGTATATCGTAAAACGTATAACGTATAACGTATAACGTATAACGTATAACGTATAACGTATAACGTATTACGTATAACGTATAACGTATAACGTATAACGTATAACGTATAACGTATAACGTATAACGCATAACGTATAATGTATAACGTATAACGTATAACGTATAACGTATAACGTATAACGTATAACGTATAACGTATAACGTATAACGTATAACGTATAACGTATAACGTATAACGTATAACGTATAACGTATAACGTATAACGTATAACGTATAACGTATAATGTATAACGTATAACGTATAACGTATAACGTATAACCTATGACGTATAACGTATAACGTACAACGTATAACGTATACCGTATAACGTATAACGTATAACGTATAACGTATAACATGTAATGTATAACCTATAACGTATAATGTATAACGTATAACGTATAACGTATAACGTATAACGTATAACATGTAATGTATAACGTATAACGTATAATGTATAACGTATAACGTATAACGTATAACGTACAACGTATAACGAATAACGTATAACGTATAACGTATAACGTATAACGTATAACGTATAACGTATAACGTATAACGTATAACGTATAACGTATAATGTATAACGTACAACGTATAACGTATACCGTATAACGTATAACGTATAACGTATAACGTATAACATGTAATGTATAACCTATAACGTATAATGTATAACGTATAACGTATAACGTATAATGTATAACGTACAACGTATAACGTATAACATGTAATGTATAACGTATAACGTATAATGTATAACGTATAACGTATAACGTATAACGTACAACGTATAACGTATAACGTATAACGTATAACGTATAACGTATAACGTATAACGTATAACGTATAACGTATAACGTATAATGTATAACGTACAACGTATAACGTATACCGTATAACGTATAACGTATAACGTATAACGTATAACATGTAATGTATAACCTATAACGTATAATGTATAACGTATAACGTATAACGTATAACGTATAACGTATAACATGTAATGTATAACGTATAACGTATAATGTATAACGTATAACGTATAACGTATAACGTACAACGTATAACGAATAACGTATAACGTATAACGTATAACGTATAACGTATAACGTATAACGTATAACGTATAACGTATAACGTATAACGTATAACGTATAACGTATAACGTATAACGTATAACGTATAAAGTATAACGTATAACGTATAACGTATAACGTATAACGTATAACGTATAACGTATAAAGTATAACGTATAACGTATAACGTATGACGTATAACGTATGATGTATAACGTATAACGTATAACGTATAACGTATAACGTATAACGTATAACGTATAACGTATAACGTATATCGTATATCGTAAAACGTATAACGTATAACGTATAACGTATAACGTATAACGTATAACGTATAACGTATAACGTATAACGTATAACGTATAACGTATAACGTATAACGTATAACGTATAACGTATAACGTATAAAGTATAACGTATAACGTATAACGTATAACGTATAACGTATAACGTATAACGTATAAAGTATAACGTATAACGTATAACGTATGACGTATAACGTATGATGTATAACGTATAACGTATAACGTATAACGTATAACGTATAACGTATAACGTATAACGTATATCGTATATCGTAAAACGTATAACGTATAACGTATAACGTATAACGTATAACGTATAACGTATAACGTATTACGTATAACGTATAACGTATAACGTATAACGTATAACGTATAACGTATAACGTATAACGCATAACGTATAATGTATAACGTATAACGTATAACGTATAACGTATAACGTATAACGTATAACGTATAACGTATAACGTATAACGTATAACGTATAACGTATAACGTATAACGTATAACGTATAACGTATAACGTATAACGTATAACGTATAATGTATAACGTATAACGTATAACGTATAACGTATAACCTATGACGTATAACGTATAACGTACAACGTATAACGTATACCGTATAACGTATAACGTATAACGTATAACGTATAACATGTAATGTATAACCTATAACGTATAATGTATAACGTATAACGTATAACGTATAACGTATAACGTATAACATGTAATGTATAACGTATAACGTATAATGTATAACGTATAACGTATAACGTATAACGTACAACGTATAACGAATAACGTATAACGTATAACGTATAACGTATAACGTATAACGTATAACGTATAACGTATAACGTATAACGTATAACGTATAATGTATAACGTACAACGTATAACGTATACCGTATAACGTATAACGTATAACGTATAACGTATAACATGTAATGTATAACCTATAACGTATAATGTATAACGTATAACGTATAACGTATAATGTATAACGTACAACGTATAACGTATAACATGTAATGTATAACGTATAACGTATAATGTATAACGTATAACGTATAACGTATAACGTACAACGTATAACGTATAACGTATAACGTATAACGTATAACGTATAACGTATAACGTATAACGTATAATGTATAACGTACAACGTATAACGTATACCGTATAACGTATAACGTATAACGTATAACGTATAACATGTAATGTATAACCTATAACGTATAATGTATAACGTATAACGTATAACGTATAATGTATAACGTACAACGTATAACGTATAACATGTAATGTATAACGTATAACGTATAATGTATAACGTATAACGTATAACGTATAACGTACAACGTATAACGTATAACGTATAACGTATAACGTATAACGTATAACGTATAACGTATAACGTATAACGTATAATGTATAACGTACAACGTATAACGTATACCGTATAACGTATAACGTATAACGTATAACGTATAACATGTAATGTATAACCTATAACGTATAATGTATAACGTATAACGTATAACGTATAATGTATAACGTACAACGTATAACGTATAACGTATAACGTATAACGTATAACGTATAACGTATAATGTATAACGTATAACATGTAATGTATATCGTACAACGTATAACGAATAACGTATAACGTATAACGTATAACGTATAACGTATAACGTATAACGTATAACGTATAACGTATAACGTATAACGTATAACGTATAACGTATAACATGTAATGTATAACCTATAACGTATAATGTATAACGTATAACGTATAACGTATAACGTATAACGTATAACATGTAATGTATAACGTATAACGTATAATGTATAACGTATAACGTATAACGTATAACGTACAACGTATAACGAATAACGTATAACGTATAACGTATAACGTATAACGTATAACGTATAACGTATAACGTATAACGTATAACGTATAACGTATAACGTATAATGTATAACGTACAACGTATAACGTATACCGTATAACGTATAACGTATAACGTATAACGTATAACATGTAATGTATGACCTATAACGTATAATGTATAACGTATAACGTATAACGTATAATGTATAACGTACAACGTATAACGTATAACATGTAATGTATAACGTATAACGTATAATGTATAACGTATAACGTATAACGTATAACGTACAACGTATAACGTATAACGTATAACGTATAACGTATAACATGTAATGTATAACGTATAACGTATAATGTATAACGTATAACGTATAACGTATAACGTACAACGTATAACGAATAACGTATAACGTATAACGTATAACGTATAACGTATAACGTATAACGTATAACGTATAACGTATAACGTATAACGTATAACGTATAATGTATAACGTATAACATGTAATGTATATCGTACAACGTATAACGAATAACGTATAACGTATAACGTATAACGTATAACGTATAACGTATAACGTATAACGTATAACGTATAACGTATAATGTATAACGTATAACATGTAATGTATAACGTATAACGTATAACGTATAACGTATAACGTATAACGTATAACGTATAACGTATAACGTATAACGTATAACGTATAACGTATAACGTATAACGTATAACGTATAACGTATAACGTATAACGTATAACGTATAACGTATAACGTATAACGTATAACATGTAATGTATAACGTATAACGTATAATGTATAACGTATAACGTATAACGTATAACGTACAACGTATAACGAATAACGTATAACGTATAACGTATAACGAATAACGTATAACGTATAACGTATAACGTATAACGTATAACGTATAACGTATAAAGTATAACGTATAACGTATAACGTATAACGTATAACGTATAACGTATAACGTATAACGTATAACGTATAACGTATAACGTATAACGTATAACGTACAACGTATAACGTATAACGTATAACATGTAATGTATAACGTATAACGTATAACGTATAACGTATATCGTATAACGTATAACATATAACGAATAACGTAAAACGCAAAACGTATAACGTATAACGTATAACGTATAACGTACAACTAATAACGTATAACGTATAACGAATATCGTACAACGTATAACGCATAACATATAACGTATAACGTATAACGTATAACGCATAACGTATAACGTATAACGTATAACGTATAACGTATAACGTATAACGTATAACGTATAACGAATAACGTATAACGTATAACGTATAACGTATAACGTATAACGTATAACGTATAACGTATAACGTATAACGTATAACGTATAACGTATAACGTATAACGTATAACGTATAACGTATAACGTATAACGTATAACGTATAATGTATAACGTATAACGTATAACGTATAACGTATAACGTATAACCTATGACGTATAACGTATAACGTATAACGTATAACGTATAACTTGTAACGAAAGACGTATAACGAATATCGTAAAACGTATGACGCATTACATACTACATATAACGTATAACGTTCAACGTATAACCTATGACGTATAACATGTAACGTACAACGTATAACGTATACCGCATAACGTATAACTAATAACGTATAACGTATAACGAATATCGTACAACGTATAACGCATAACGTATAACGTATAACGTATAACGTATAACGCATAACGTATAACGTATAACGTATAACCTATGACGTATAACGTATAACGTATAACGTATAACGTATAACGTATAACGTATAACGTATAACGTATAACGTATATCGTATAACGTATAACGTATAACGAATAACGGAAAACGTATAACGCATAATGTATAACGTATAACGTATAACGTATAACGTACAACCTATGACGTATAACGTATAACGTATAACGTATAACTTGTAACGAAAAACGTATAACGAATAACAAAAAACGTATGTCGCATTACATGCTACGTATAACGTATAACGTATAACGTATAACGTATAACGTATAACGTATAATGTATAACGTATAACGTATAACGTATAACGTATAACGTATAACCTATGACGTATAACGTATAACGTATAACGTATAACGTATAACTTGTAACGAAAAACGTATAACGAATAACAAAAAACGTATGTCGCATTACATGCTACGTATAACGTATAACGTTCAACGTATAACCTATGACGTATAACGTATAACGTGTAACGTATAACGTATAACGTATAACGCATAACGTATAACGTATAACGTATAACCAATGACGTATAACGTATAACTAACAACGTATAACGTATAACGCATAACGTATAACGTATAACGTATAACGTGTAACGTATAACGTATAACGTATAACGCATAACGTATAACGTATAACGTATAACGTATATCGTATAACGTATAACGTATAACGAATATCGTACAACGTATAACGCATAACGTATAACGTATAACGTATAACGTATAACGTATAACGTATAACGTATAACGTATAACGTATAACGTATAACGTATTAAGTATAACGTATAACGTTTAACGTATAACGTATAACGTATAACGTATAACGTATAATGTATAACGTATAACGTATAACGTATAACGTATAACGTATAACGTATAACGTATAACGTATAACGTATAACGTATAACGTATAACGTATAACGTATAACGTATAACGTATAACGTATGACGTATAACGTATAACGTATAACGTATAACATATAACGTATAACCTATGACGTATAACGTATAACGTATAACGTATAACGTATAACGTATAACGTATAACGTATAATGTATAACGTATAACATGTAACGTGTAGTGTATAACGTACAACGTATAACGTATAACGTATAACGTATAACGTATAACGTATAATGTATAACGTATAACATGTAATGTATATCGTACAACGTATAACGAATAACGTATAACGTATAATGTATAACGTACAACGTATAACGTATAACATGTAATGTATAACGTATAACGTATAATGTATAACGTATAACGTATAACGTATAACGTACAACGTATAACGTATAACGTATAACGTATAACGTATAACGTATAACGTATAACGTATAACGTATAACGTATAATGTATAACGTACAACGTATAACGTATACCGTATAACGTATAACGTATAACGTATAACGTATAACATGTAATGTATAACCTATAACGTATAATGTATAACGTATAACGTATAACGTATAATGTATAACGTACAACGTATAACGTATAACGTATAACGTATAACGTATAACGTATAACGTATAATGTATAACGTATAACATGTAATGTATATCGTACAACGTATAACGAATAACGTATAACGTATAACGTATAACGTATAACGTATAACGTATAACGTATAACGTATAACGTATAACGTATAACGTATAACGTATAACGTATAACGTATAACATGTAATGTATAACCTATAACGTATAATGTATAACGTATAACGTATAACGTATAACGTATAACGTATAACATGTAATGTATAACGTATAACGTATAATGTATAACGTATAACGTATAACGTATAACGTACAACGTATAACGAATAACGTATAACGTATAACGTATAACGTATAACGTATAACGTATAACGTATAACGTATAACGTATAACGTATAACGTATAACGTATAATGTATAACGTACAACGTATAACGTATACCGTATAACGTATAACGTATAACGTATAACGTATAACATGTAATGTATGACCTATAACGTATAATGTATAACGTATAACGTATAACGTATAATGTATAACGTACAACGTATAACGTATAACATGTAATGTATAACGTATAACGTATAACGTATAACGTATAACGTATAACGTATAATGTATAACGTATAACATGTAATGTATAACGTATAACGTATAACGTATAACGTATAACGTATAACGTATAACGTATAACGTATAACGTATAACGTATAACGTATAACGTATAACGTATAACGTATAACGTATAACGTATAACGTATAACGTATAACGTATAACGTATAACGTATAATGTATAACGTATAACATGTAATGTATATCGTACAACGTATAACGAATAACGTATAACGTATAACGTATAACGTATAACGTATAACGTATAACGTATAACGTATAACGTATAACGTATAATGTATAACGTATAACATGTAATGTATAACGTATAACGTATAACGTATAACGTATAACGTATAACGTATAACGTATAACGTATAACGTATAACGTATAACGTATAACGTATAACGTATAACGTATAACGTATAACGTATAACGTATAACGTATAACGTATAACGTATAACGTATAACGTATAACATGTAATGTATAACGTATAACGTATAATGTATAACGTATAACGTATAACGTATAACGTACAACGTATAACGAATAACGTATAACGTATAACGTATAACGTATAACGTATAACGTATAACGTATAAAGTATAACGTATAACGTATAACGTATAACGTATAACGTATAACGTATAACGTATAACGTATAACGTATAACGTATAACGTATAACGTATAACGTATAACGTATAACGTATAACGTATAACGTATAACATGTAATGTATAACGTATAACGTATAACGTATAACGTATATCGTATAACGTATAACATATAACGAATAACGTAAAACGCAAAACGTATAACGTATAACGTATAACGTATAACGTACAACTAATAACGTATAACGTATAACGAATATCGTACAACGTATAACGCATAACGTATAACGTATAACGTATAACGTATAACGCATAACGTATAACGTATAACGTATAACGTATAACGTATAACGTATAACGTATAACGTATAACGAATAACGTATAACGTATAACGTATAACGTATAACGTATAACGTATAACGTATAACGTATAACGTATAACGTATAACGTATAACGTATAACGTATAACGTATAACGTATAACGTATAACGTATAACGTATAACGTATAATGTATAACGTATAACGTATAACGTATAACGTATAACGTATAACCTATGACGTATAACGTATAACGTATAACGTATAACGTATAACTTGTAACGAAAGACGTATAACGAATATCGTAAAACGTATGACGCATTACATACTACATATAACGTATAACGTTCAACGTATAACCTATGACGTATAACATGTAACGTACAACGTATAACGTATACCGCATAACGTATAACTAATAACGTATAACGTATAACGAATATCGTACAACGTATAACGCATAACGTATAACGTATAACGTATAACGTATAACGCATAACGTATAACGTATAACGTATAACCTATGACGTATAACGTATAACGTATAACGTATAACGTATAACGTATAACGTATAACGTATAACGTATAACGTATATCGTATAACGTATAACGTATAACGAATAACGGAAAACGTATAACGCATAATGTATAACGTATAACGTATAACGTATAACGTACAACCTATGACGTATAACGTATAACGTATAACGTATAACTTGTAACGAAAAACGTATAACGAATAACAAAAAACGTATGTCGCATTACATGCTACGTATAACGTATAACGTATAACGTATAACGTATAACGTATAACGTATAATGTATAACGTATAACGTATAACGTATAACGTATAACGTATAACCTATGACGTATAACGTATAACGTATAACGTATAACGTATAACTTGTAACGAAAAACGTATAACGAATAACAAAAAACGTATGTCGCATTACATGCTACGTATAACGTATAACGTTCAACGTATAACCTATGACGTATAACGTATAACGTGTAACGTATAACGTATAACGTATAACGCATAACGTATAACGTATAACGTATAACCTATGACGTATAACGTATAACTAACAACGTATAACGTATAACGCATAACGTATAACGTATAACGTATAACGTGTAACGTATAACGTATAACGTATAACGCATAACGTATAACGTATAACGTATAACGTATATCGTATAACGTATAACGTATAACGAATATCGTACAACGTATAACGCATAACGTATAACGTATAACGTATAACGTATAACGTATAACGTATAACGTATAACGTATAACGTATAACGTATAACGTATTAAGTATAACGTATAACGTTTAACGTATAACGTATAACGTATAACGTATAACGTATAACGTATAACGTATAACGTATAACGTATAACGTATAACGTATAACGTATAACGTATAACGTATAACGTATAACGTATAACGTATAACGTATAACGTATAACGTATAACGTATAACGTATGACGTATAACGTATAACGTATAACGTATAACATATAACGTATAACCTATGACGTATAACGTATAACGTATAACGTATAACGTATAACGTATAACGTATAACGTATAATGTATAACGTATAACATGTAACGTGTAGTGTATAACGTACAACGTATAACGTATAACGTATAACGTATAACGTATAACGTATATCGTATAACGTATAACGTATAACGTATAACATGTAACGTACAACGTATAACGTATACCGTATAACGTATAACTAACAACGTATAACGTATAACGCATAACGTGTAACGTATAACGTATAACGTGTAACGTATAACGTATAACGTATAACGCATAACGTATAACGTATAACGTATAACCTATGACGTATAACGTATAACGTATAACGTATAACGTATAACGTATAACGTATAACGTATAACGTATAACCTATGACGTATAACGTGTAACGTATAACGTATAACGTATAACGTATAACGGATAACGTATAACGTATAACGTATAACGTATATCGTATAACGTATAACGTATAACGTATAACGTATAACGTATAACGTATAACGTATAACGTATAACGTATAACGTATAACGTATAACGTATAACGTATAACGTATAACGTACAACGTATAACGCATAACGTATAACGTATAAAATGTAATGTATAACGTATAACGTATAACGTATAACGTATAACGTATAACGTACAACGTATAACGAATAACGTATAACGTATAACGTATAACGTATAACGTATAACGTATAACGTATAAAGTATAACGTATAACGTATAACGTATAACGTATAACGTATAACGTATAACGTATAACGTATAACGTATAACGTATAACGTATAACGTATAACGTATAACGTATAACGTATAACGTATAACGTATAACGTATAACGTATAACGTATAACGTATAACGTATGACGTATAACGTATGACGTATAACGTATAACGTATAACGTATAACGTATAACGTATAACCTATGACGGATAACGTATAACGTATAAAGTATAACGTATAACGTATAACGTATAACGTATAACGTATAACGTATATCGTATATCGTAAAACGTACAACGTATAACGTATAACGTATAACGTATAACGTATAACGTATTACGTATAACGTATAACGTATAACGTATAACGTATAACGTATAACGTGTAACGTATAACGTATAACGTATAACGTATAATGTATAACGTATAACGTATAACGTATAACGTATAACCTATGACGTATAACGTATAACGTATAACGTATAACTTGTAACGAAATACGTATAACGAATAGCGTAAAACGTATGACGAATTACATACTACGTATAACGTATAACGTTCAACGTATAACCTATGACGTATAACATGTAACGTACAACGTATAACGTATACCGTATAACGTATAACTAATAACGTATAACGTATAACGAATATCGTACAACGTATAACGCATAACGTATAACGTATAACGTATAACGTATAACGTATAACGCATAACGTATAACGTATAACGTATAACTTATGACGTATAACATATAACGTATAACGTATAACTTGTAACGAAAAACGTATAACGAATAACGTAAAACGTATGACGCATTACATGCTACGTATAACGTATAACGTTCAACGTATAACCTATGACGTATAACGTATAACTTGTAACGTATAACATATAACGTATAACGTATAACTTGTAACGTATAACGTATAACGTATAACGTATAACCTATAACGTATAACGTATAACGTATAAAGTATAACGTATAACGTATAACGTATAACGTATAACGTATAAAGTATAACGTATAACGTATAACGTATAACGTATAACGTATAACGTATAACGTATAACGTATAACGTATAACGTATAACGTATAACGTATAACGTATAACGTATAACGTATAACGTATAACGTATAACGTAACGTATAACGTATAACGTATAACGTATAACGTACAACGTATAACGTATAACGTATAACGTATAATGTATAACGTATAACGTATAACGTATAACGTATAACGTATAACCTATGACGTATAACGTATAACGTATAACGTATAACTTGTAACGAAAGACGTATAACGAATATCGTAAAACGTATGACGCATTACATACTACGTATAACGTATAACGTTCAACGTATAACCTATGACGTATAACATGTAACGTACAACGTATAAGGTATACCGCATAACGTATAACTAATAACGTATAACGTATAACGAATATCGTACAACGTATAACGCATAACGTATAACGTATAACGTATAAAGTATAACGTATAACGCATAACGTATAACGTATAACGTATAACTTATGACGTATAACATATAACGTATAACGTATAACTTGTAACGAAAAACGTATAACGAATAACGTAAAACGTATGACGCATTACATGCTACGTATAACGTATAACGTTCAACGTATAACCTATGACGTATAACGTATAACTTGTAACGTATAACATATAACGTATAACGTATAACTTGTAACGTATAACGTATAACGTATAACGTATAACCTATAACGTATAACGTATAACGTATAAAGTATAACGTATAACGTATAACGTATAACGTATAACGTATAAAGTATAACGTATAACGTATAACGTATAACGTATAACGTATAACGTATAACGTATAACGTATAACGTATAACGTATAACGTATAACGTATAACGTATAACGTATAACGTATAACGTATAACGTATAACGTATAACGTATAACGTATAACGTAACGTATAACGTATAACGTATAACGTATAACGTACAACGTATAACGTATAACGTATAACGTATAATGTATAACGTATAACGTATAACGTATAACGTATAACGTATAACCTATGACGTATAACGTATAACGTATAACGTATAACGTATAACGTATAACGTATAACGTATAACGTATTACGTATAACGTATAACGTATAACGTATAACGTATAACGTATAACGTGTAACGTATAACGTATAACGTATAACGTATAATGTATAACGTATAACGTATAACGTATAACGTATAACCTATGACGTATAACGTATAACGTATAACGTATAACTTGTAACGAAATACGTATAACGAATAGCGTAAAACGTATGACGAATTACATACTACGTATAACGTATAACGTTCAACGTATAACCTATGACGTATAACATGTAACGTACAACGTATAACGTATACCGTATAACGTATAACTAATAACGTATAACGTATAACGAATATCGTACAACGTATAACGCATAACGTATAACGTATAACGTATAACGTATAACGTATAACGCATAACGTATAACGTATAACGTATAACTTATGACGTATAACATATAACGTATAACGTATAACTTGTAACGAAAAACGTATAACGAATAACGTAAAACGTATGACGCATTACATGCTACGTATAACGTATAACGTTCAACGTATAACCTATGACGTATAACGTATAACTTGTAACGTATAACATATAACGTATAACGTATAACTTGTAACGTATAACGTATAACGTATAACGTATAACCTATAACGTATAACGTATAACGTATAAAGTATAACGTATAACGTATAACGTATAACGTATAACGTATAAAGTATAACGTATAACGTATAACGTATAACGTATAACGTATAACGTATAACGTATAACGTATAACGTATAACGTATAACGTATAACGTATAACGTATAACGTATAACGTATAACGTATAACGTATAACGTAACGTATAACGTATAACGTATAACGTATAACGTACAACGTATAACGTATAACGTATAACGTATAATGTATAACGCATAACGTATAACGTATAACGTATAACGTATAACCTATGACGTATAACGTATAACGTATAACGTATAACTTGTAACGAAAGACGTATAACGAATATCGTAAAACGTATGACGCATTACATACTACGTATAACGTATAACGTTCAACGTATAACCTATGACGTATAACATGTAACGTACAACGTATAAGGTATACCGCATAACGTATAACTAATAACGTATAACGTATAACGAATATCGTACAACGTATAACGCATAACGTATAACGTATAACGTATAAAGTATAACGTATAACGCATAACGTATAACGTATAACGTATAACTTATGACGTATAACATATAACGTATAACGTATAACTTGTAACGAAAAACGTATAACGAATAACGTAAAACGTATGACGCATTACATGCTACGTATAACGTATAACGTTCAACGTATAACCTATGACGTATAACGTATAACTTGTAACGTATAACATATAACGTATAACGTATAACTTGTAACGTATAACGTATAACGTATAACGTATAACCTATAACGTATAACGTATAACGTATAAAGTATAACGTATAACGTATAACGTATAACGTATAACGTATAAAGTATAACGTATAACGTATAACGTATAACGTATAACGTATAACGTATAACGTATAACGTATAACGTATAACGTATAACGTATAACGTATAACGTATAACGTATAACGTATAACGTATAACGTATAACGTAACGTATAACGTATAACGTATAACGTATAACGTACAACGTATAACGTATAACGTATAACGTATAATGTATAACGTATAACGTATAACGTATAACGTATAACGTATAACCTATGACGTATAACGTATAACGTATAACGTATAACTTGTAACGAAAGACGTATAACGAATATCGTAAAACGTATGACGCATTACATACTACGTATAACGTATAACGTTCAACGTATAACCTATGACGTATAACATGTAACGTACAACGTATAACGTATACCGCATAACGTATAACTAATAACGTATAACGTATAACGAATATCGTACAACGTATAACGCATAACGTATAACGTATAACGTATAACGTATAACGCATAACGTATAACGTATAACGTATAACCTATGACGTATAACGTATAACGTATAACGTATAACGTATAACGTATAACGTATAACGTATAACGTATAACGTATAACGTATAACGTATATCGTATAACGTATAACGTATAACGAATAACGTAGAACGTATAACGCATAATGTATAACGTATAACGTATAACGTATAACGTACAACCTATGACGTATAACGTATAACGTATAACGTATAACTTGTAACGAAAAACGTATAACGAATAACGAAAAACGTATGACGCATTACATGCTACGTATAACGTATAACGTTCAACGTATAACGTATAACGTATGACGTATAACGTATAACGTATAACGTATAACGTATAACGTATAACGTATAACGTATAACGTATAACGTATAACGTATAACGTATAACGTATAACGTATAACGTATAACGTATAACGTATAACGTATGACGTATAACGTATAACGTATAACGTATAACATATAACGTATAACCTATGACGTATAACGTATAACGTATAACGTATAACGTATAACGTATAACGTATAACATATAACGTATAACGTATAACGTATAACATGTAACGTGTAGTGTATAACGTACAAAGTATAACGTATAACGTATAACGTATAACGTATAACGTATATCGTATAACGTATAACGTATAACGTATAACATGTAACGTACAACGTATAACGTATACCGTATAACGTATAACTAATAACGTATAACGTATAACGCATAACGTATAACGTATAACGTATAACGTGTAACGTATAACGTATAACGTATAACGCATAACGTATAACGTATAACGTATAACCTATGACGTATAACGTATAACGCATAACGTATAACGTATAACGTATAACGTATAACGTATAACGTATAACGTATAACCTATGACGTATAACGGGTAACGTATAACGCATAACGTATAACGTATAACGTATAACGTATAACGTATAACGTATAACGTATAAAGTATAACGTATAACGTATAACGTATAACGTATAACGTATAACGTATAACGTATAACGTATAACGTATAACGTATAACGTACAACGTATACCGTATAACGTATAACGTATAACGTATAACGTATAACCTATGACTTGTAACGTATAACGTATAAAGTATAACGTATAACGTATAACGTATAACGTATAACGTATAACGTATAACGTATAACGTATAACGTATAACGTATAACGTATAACATGTAATGTATAACGTATAACGTATAACGTATAACGTATAACGTATAACGTATAACGTATAACGTATAACGTATAACGTATAACGTATAGCGTATAACGTATAACATGTAATGTATAACGTATAACGTATAACGTATAATGTGTAACGTATAACGTATAACGTATAACGTATAACGTACAACGTATAACGTAGAACGTATAACGTATAACGTATAACGTATAACGTATAACGTATAACGTATAACGTATAAAGTATAACGTATAACGTATAACGTATAACGTATAACGTATAACGTATAACGTATAACGTATAACGTATAAAGTATAACGTATAACGTATAACGTATAACGTATAACGTATAACGTATAACGTATAACGTATAACGTATAACTTATAACGTATAACGTATAACGTATAACGTATGACGTATAAAGTATAACGTATAACGTATAACGTATAACGTATAACGTATAACGTATCGCGTATAACGTATAACGTATAACGTATAACGTATAACGTATATCGTATAACGTATAACGTATAACGAATAACGTAAAACGTATAACGCATAATGTATAACGTATAACGTATAACGTATGACGTATAACCTATGACGTATAACGTATAACGTATAACGTATAACTTCTAACGAAAAACGTATAACGTATAACGTATAACGTATAACGTATAACGTACAACGTATACCGTATAACGTATAACGTATAACGTATAACGTATAACGTATAACGTATAACGTATAACGTATAACGTATAACGTATAACGTATAACGTATATCGTATAACGTATAACGTATAACGAATAACGTAGAACGTATAACGCATAATGTATAACGTATAACGTATAACGTATAACGTACAACCTATGACGTATAACGTATAACGTATAACGTATAACTTGTAACGAAAAACGTATAACGAATAACGAAAAACGTATGACGCATTACATGCTACGTATAACGTATAACGTTCAACGTATAACGTATAACGTATGACGTATAACGTATAACGTATAACGTATAACGTATGACGTATAACGTATAACGTATAACGTATAACGTATAACGTATAACGTATAACGTATAACGTATAACGTATAACGTATAACGTATAACGTATGACGTATAACGTATAACGTATAACGTATAACATATAACGTATAACCTATGACGTATAACGTATAATGTATAACGTATAACGTATAACGTATAACGTATAACATATAACGTATAATGTATAACGTATAACATGTAACGTGTAGTGTATAACGTACAAAGTATAACGTATAACGTATAACGTATAACGTATAACGTATATCGTATAACGTATAACGTATAACGTATAACATGTAACGTACAACGTATAACGTATACCGTATAACGTATAACTAATAACATATAACGTATAACGTATAACGTATAACGTATAACCTATGACGTATAACGGGTAACGTATAACGCATAACGTATAACGTATAACGTATAACGTATAACGTATAACGTATAAAGTATAACGTATAACGTATAACGTATAACGTATAACGTATAACGTATAACGTATAACGTATAACGTATAACGTATAACGTACAACGTATACCGTATAACGTATAACGTATAACGTATAACGTATAACCTATGACTTGTAACGTATAACGTATAAAGTATAACGTATAACGTATAACGTATAACGTATAACGTATAACGTATAACGTATAACGTATAACGTATAACGTATAACGTATAACATGTAATGTATAACGTATAACGTATAACGTATAACGTATAACGTATAACGTATAACGTATAACGTATAACGTATAACGTATAACGTATAGCGTATAACGTATAACATGTAATGTATAACGTATAACGTATAACGTATAATGTGTAACGTATAACGTATAACGTATAACGTATAACGTACAACGTATAACGTAGAACGTATAACGTATAACGTATAACGTATAACGTATAACGTATAACGTATAACGTATAAAGTATAACGTATAACGTATAACGTATAACGTATAACGTATAACGTATAACGTATAACGTATAACGTATAAAGTATAACGTATAACGTATAACGTATAACGTATAACGTATAACGTATAACGTATAACGTATAACGTATAACTTATAACGTATAACGTATAACGTATAACGTATGACGTATAACGTATAACGTATAACGTATAACGTATAACGTATAACGTATAACGTATCGCGTATAACGTATAACTTCTAACGAAAAACGTATAACGTATAACGTATAACGTATAACGTATAACGTACAACGTATACCGTATAACGTATAACGTATAACGTATAACGTATAACGTATAACGTATAACGTATAACGTATAACGTATAACGTATAACGTATAACGTATATCGTATAACGTATAACGTATAACGAATAACGTAGAACGTATAACGCATAATGTATAACGTATAACGTATAACGTATAACGTACAACCTATGACGTATAACGTATAACGTATAACGTATAACTTGTAACGAAAAACGTATAACGAATAACGAAAAACGTATGACGCATTACATGCTACGTATAACGTATAACGTTCAACGTATAACGTATAACGTATGACGTATAACGTATAACGTATAACGTATAACGTATAACGTATAACGTATAACGTATAACGTATAACGTATAACGTATAACGTATAACGTATAACGTATAACGTATAACGTATAACGTATAACGTATAACGTATGACGTATAACGTATAACGTATAACGTATAACATATAACGTATAACCTATGACGTATAACGTATAATGTATAACGTATAACGTATAACGTATAACGTATAACATATAACGTATAATGTATAACGTATAACATGTAACGTGTAGTGTATAACGTACAAAGTATAACGTATAACGTATAACGTATAACGTATAACGTATATCGTATAACGTATAACGTATAACGTATAACATGTAACGTACAACGTATAACGTATACCGTATAACGTATAACTAATAACATATAACGTATAACGTATAACGTATAACGTATAACCTATGACGTATAACGGGTAACGTATAACGCATAACGTATAACGTATAACGTATAACGTATAACGTATAACGTATAAAGTATAACGTATAACGTATAACGTATAACGTATAACGTATAACGTATAACGTATAACGTATAACGTATAACGTATAACGTACAACGTATACCGTATAACGTATAACGTATAACGTATAACGTATAACCTATGACTTGTAACGTATAACGTATAAAGTATAACGTATAACGTATAACGTATAACGTATAACGTATAACGTATAACGTATAACGTATAACGTATAACGTATAACGTATAACATGTAATGTATAACGTATAACGTATAACGTATAACGTATAACGTATAACGTATAACGTATAACGTATAACGTATAACGTATAACGTATAGCGTATAACGTATAACATGTAATGTATAACGTATAACGTATAACGTATAATGTGTAACGTATAACGTATAACGTATAACGTATAACGTACAACGTATAACGTAGAACGTATAACGTATAACGTATAACGTATAACGTATAACGTATAACGTATAACGTATAAAGTATAACGTATAACGTATAACGTATAACGTATAACGTATAACGTATAACGTATAACGTATAACGTATAAAGTATAACGTATAACGTATAACGTATAACGTATAACGTATAACGTATAACGTATAACGTATAACGTATAACTTATAACGTATAACGTATAACGTATAACGTATGACGTATAACGTATAACGTATAACGTATAACGTATAACGTATAACGTATAACGTATCGCGTATAACGTATAACGTATAACGTATAACGTATAACGTATATCGTATAACGTATAACGTATAACGAATAACGTAAAACGTATAACGCATAATGTATAACGTATAACGTATAACGTATGACGTATAACCTATGACGTATAACGTATAACGTATAACGTATAACTTCTAACGAAAAACGTATAACGTATAACGTATAACGTATAACGTATAACGTACAACGTATACCGTATAACGTATAACGTATAACGTATAACGTATAACGTATAACGTATAACGTATAACGTATAACGTATAACGTATAACCTATGACGTATAACGTATAACTTATAACGTATAACGTATAACGTATAACGTATAGCGTACAACGTTTAACGTATCACGTATAACGTATTACGAATAACGTATAACGTATGACGTATAACGTATAACGTATAACGTCTAACGTATAACGTATAACGTATAACGTATAACGTATAACGTATAACATGTAATGTATAACGTATAACGTATTATGAATAACGTATAACGTATAACGTATAAAGTACAACGTATAACGTATCACGTTTAACGTATTACGAATAACGTATAACGTATAACGTATAACGTATAACGTATAACGTATAACGTATAACGTATAACGTATAACGTATAACGTATAACGTATAACGTATAACGTATAACGAATATCGTAGAACGTATAACGCATAACGTATAACGTATAACGTATGACATATAACGTATATCGTATAACGTATAACATATAACGAATAACGTATAACGTATAACGTATAACGTATAACGTATAACGTATAACGTATAACGTATAACGTATAACGTATAACGTATAATGTATAACGTATAACGTATAACGTATAACGTATAACGTATAACCTATGACGTATAACGTATAACGTATAACGTATAACTTGTAACGAAAGACGTATAACGAATATCGTAAAACGTATGACGCATTACATACTACGTATAACGTATAACGTTCAACGTATAACCTATGACGTATAACATGTAACGTACAACGTATAACGTATACCGCATAACGTATAACTAATAACGTATAACGTATAACGAATATCGTACAACGTATTACGCATAACGTATAACGTATAACGTATAACGTATAACGCATAACGTATAACGTATAACGTATAACCTATGACGTATTACGTATAACGTATAACGTATAACGTATAACGTATAACGTATAACGTATAACGTATAACGTATAACGTATATCGTATAACGTATAACGTATAACGAATAACGTAAAACGTATAACGCATAATGTATAACGTATAACGTATAACGTATAACGTACAACCTATGACGTATAACGTATAACGTATAACGTATAACTTGTAACGAAAAACGTATAACGAATAACGAAAAACGTATGACGCATTACATGCTACGTATAACGTATAACGTTCAACGTATAACCTATGACGTATAACGTATAGCTTGTAACGTATAACGTATAACGTATAACGTATAACCTATAACGTATAACGTATAACGTATAACGTATAACGTATAACGTATAACGTATAACGTATAACGCATAACGTATAACGTATAAAGTATAACGTATAACGTATAACGTATAACGTATAACGTATAACGTATAACGTATAACGTATAACGTATAACGTATAACGTATAACGTATAACGTATAACGTATAACGTATAACGTATAACGTATAACGTATAACGTATAACGTATAACGTATAACGTATAACGTATGACGTATAACGTATAACGTATAACGTACAACGTATACCGTATAACGTATAACGTATAACGTATAACGTATAACGTATAACGTATAACGTATAACGTATAACGTATAACGTATAACCTATGACGTATAACGTATAACGTATAACGTATAACGTATAACGTATAACGTATAACGTATAACGAATATCGTAGAACGTATAACGCATAACGTATAACGTATAACGTATGACATATAACGTATATCGTATAACGTATAACATATAACGAATAACGTATAACGTATAACGTATAACGTATAACGTATAACGTATAACGTATAACGTATAACGTATAACGTATAACGTATAACGTATAATGTATAACGTATAACGTATAACGTATAACGTATAACGTATAACCTATGACGTATAACGTATAACGTATAACGTATAACTTGTAACGAAAGACGTATAACGAATATCGTAAAACGTATGACGCATTACATACTACGTATAACGTATAACGTTCAACGTATAACCTATGACGTATAACATGTAACGTACAACGTATAACGTATACCGCATAACGTATAACTAATAACGTATAACGTATAACGAATATCGTACAACGTATTACGCATAACGTATAACGTATAACGTATAACGTATAACGCATAACGTATAACGTATAACGTATAACCTATGACGTATTACGTATAACGTATAACGTATAACGTATAACGTATAACGTATAACGTATAACGTATAACGTATAACGTATATCGTATAACGTATAACGTATAACGAATAACGTAAAACGTATAACGCATAATGTATAACGTATAACGTATAACGTATAACGTACAACCTATGACGTATAACGTATAACGTATAACGTATAACTTGTAACGAAAAACGTATAACGAATAACGAAAAACGTATGACGCATTACATGCTACGTATAACGTATAACGTTCAACGTATAACCTATGACGTATAACGTATAGCTTGTAACGTATAACGTATAACGTATAACGTATAACCTATAACGTATAACGTATAACGTATAACGTATAACGTATAACGTATAACGTATAACGTATAACGCATAACGTATAACGTATAAAGTATAACGTATAACGTATAACGTATAACGTATAACGTATAACGTATAACGTATAACGTATAACGTATAACGTATAACGTATAACGTATAACGTATAACGTATAACGTATAACGTATAACGTATAACGTATAACGTATAACGTATAACGTATAACGTATAACGTATGACGTATAACGTATAACGTATAACGTATAACATATAACGTATAACCTATGACGTATAACGTATAACGTATAACGTATAACGTATAACGTATAACGTATAACGTATAACGTATAATGTATAACGTATAACATGTAACGTGTAGTGTATAACGTACAACGTATAACGTATAACGTATAACGTATAACGTATAACGTATAACGTATATCGTATAACGTATAACGTATAACGTATAACGTATAACATGTAACGTACAACGTATAACGTATACCGTATAACGTATAACTAATAACGTATAACGTATAACGCATAACGTATAACGTATAACGTATAACGTGTAACGTATAACGTATAACGTATAACGCATAACGTATAACGTATAACGTATAACCTATGACGTATAACGTATAGCGTATAACGTATAACGTATAACGTATAACGTATAACGTATATCGTATAACCTATGACGTATAACGGGTAACGTATAACGCATAACGTATAACGTATAACGTATAACGTATAACGTATAACGTATAAAGTATAACGTATAACGTATAACGTATAACGTATAACGTATAACGTATAACGTATAACGTATAACGTATAACGTATAACGTACAACGTATACCGTATAACGTATAACGTATAACGTATAACGTATAACCTATGACTTGTAACGTATAACGTATAAAGTATAACGTATAACGTATAACGTATAACGTATAACGTATAACGTATAACGTATATCGAATATCGTAAAACGTATAACGTATAACGTATAACGTATAACGTGTAACGAAGTACGTATAACAAATAACGTATAACGTATATCGTATAACGTACATCTTATAACGTATAACGTACAACGTATAACGTATAACGTATAACGTATAACGTACAACGTATAACGTATAACGTATAACGTATAACGTATAACGTATAACGTATAACGTATAACGTATAACGTATAACATGTAATGTATAACGTATAACGTATAACGTATAACGTATAACGTATAACGTATAACGTATAACGTATAACGTATAACGTATAACGTATAACGTATAACGTATAGCGTATAACGTATAACATGTAATGTATAACGTATAACGTATAACGTATAATGTGTAACGTATAACGTATAACGTATAACGTATAACGTACAACGTATAACGTAGAACGTATAACGTATAACGTATAACGTATAACGTATAACGTATAACGTATAATGTATAACGTATAACGTATAAAGTATAACGTATAACGTATAACGTATAACGTATAACGTATAACGTATAACGTATAACGTATAACGTATAACGTATAAAGTATAACGTATAACGTATAACGTATAACGTATAACGTATAATGTATAACGTATAACGTATGAAGTATAACGTATAACGTATAACGTATAACGTATAACGTATAACGTATAACGTATAACGTATAACGTATAACGTATAACGTATAACGTATAACCTATGACGTATAACGTATAACTTATAACGTATAACGTATAACGTATAACGTGTAGCGTACAACGTATAACGTATCACGTATAACGTATTACGAATAACGTATAACGTATGACGTATAACGTATAACGTATAACGTTTAACGTATAACGCATAATGTATAACGTATAACGTATAACGTATAACGTATAACCTATGACGTATAACGTATAACGTATAACGTATAACTTCTAACGAAAAATGTATAACGTATAACGTATAACGTATAACGTATAACGTACAACGTATACCGTATAACGTATAACGTATAACGTATAACGTATAACGTATAACGTATAACGTATAACGTATAACGTATAACGTATAACCTATGACGTATAACGTATAACTTATAACGTATAACGTATAACGTATAACGTATAGCGTACAACGTATAACGTATCACGTATAACGTATTACGAATAACGTATAACGTATGACGTATAACGTATAACGTATAACGTTTAACGTATAACGTATAACGTATAACGTATAACGTATAACGTATAACGTACAACGTATACCGTATAACGTATAACGTATAACGTATAACGTATAACGTATAACGTATAACGTATAACGTATAACGTATAACGTATAACGTATAACCTATGACGTATAACGTATAACTTATAACGTATAACGTATAACGTATAACGTATAGCGTACAACGTATAACGTATCACGTATAACGTATTACGAATAACGTATAACGTATGACGTATAACGTATAACGTATAACGTTTAACGTATAACGCATAATGTATAACGTATAACGTATAACGTATAACGTATAACCTATGACGTATAACGTATAACGTATAACGTATAACTTCTAACGAAAAACGTATAACGTATAACGTATAACGTATAACGTATAACGTACAACGTATACCGTATAACGTATAACGTATAACGTATAACGTATAACGTAAAACGTATAACGTATAACGTATAACCTATAACGTATAACGTATAACGTATAACGTATAACGTATAACGTATAACGTATAACGTATAACGTATAACGTATAACCTATGACGTATAACGTATAACGTATAAAGTATAACGTATAACGTATAACGTATAACGTATAACGTATAACGTATAACGTATAACGTATAACGTATAACGTATAACGTATAACGTATAACGTATAACGTATAACTTATAACGTATAACGTATAACGTATAACGTATGACGTATAACGTATAACGTATAACGTATAACGTATAACGTATAACGTATAACGTATAACGTATCGCGTATAACGTATAACGTATAACGTATAACGTATAACGTATATCGTATAACGTATAACGTATAACGAATAACGTAAAACGTATAACGCATAATGTATAACGTATAACGTATAACGTATAACGTATAACCTATGACGTATAACGTATAACGTATAACGTATAACTTCTAACGAAAAACGTATAACGTATAACGTATAACGTATAACGTATAACGTACAACGTATACCGTATAACGTATAACGTATAACGTATAACGTATAACGTACAACGTATAACGTATAACGTATAACGTATAACGTATAACCTATGACGTATAACGTATAACTTATAACGTATAACGTATAACGTATAACGTATAGCGTACAACGTATAACGTATCACGTATAACGTATTACGAATAACGTATAACGTATGACGTATAACGTATAACGTATAACGTATAACGTTTAACGTATAACGTATAACGTATAACGTATAACGTATAACATGTAATGTATAACGTATAACGTATTATGAATAACGTATAACGTATAACGTATAACGTATAAAGTACAACGTATAACGTATCACGTTTAACGTATTACGAATAACGTATAACGTATAACGTATAACCTATGACGTATAACGTATAACGTATAAAGTATAACGTATAACGTATAACGTATAACGTATAACGTATAACGTATATCGAATATCGTAAAACGTATAGCGTATAACGTATAACGTATAACGTGTAACGAAGTACGTATAACGAATAACGTATAACGTATATCGTATAACGTACATCTTATAACGTATAACGTACAACGTATAACGTATAACGTATAACGTATAACGTACAACGTATAACGTATAACGTATAACGTATAACGTATAACGTATAACGTATAACGTATAACGTATAACGTATAACGTACAACGTATAACGTATAACGTATAACGTATAACGTATAACATGTAATGTATAACGTATAACGTATAACGTATAACGTATAACGTATAACGTATAACGTATAACGTATAACGTATAACGTATAACGTATAACGTATAACGTATAACGTATAACATGTAATGTATAACGTATAACGTATAACGTATAATGTGTAACGTATAACGTATAACGTATAACGTATAACGTACAACGTATAACGTAGAACGTATAACGTATAACGTATAACGTATAACGTATAACGTATAACGTATAACGTATAAAGTATAACGTATAACGTATAACGTATAACGTATAACGTATAACGTATAACGTATAACGTATAACGTATAAAGTATAACGTATAACGTATAACGTATAACGTATAACGTATAACGTATAACGTATAACGTATAACGTATAACTTATAACGTATAACGTATAACGTATAACGTATGACGTATTACGTATAACGTATAACGTATAACGTATAACGTATGACGTATAACGTATAACGTATAACGTATAACATATAACGTATAACCTATGACGTATAACGTATAACGTATAACGTATAACGTATAACGTATAACGTATAACGTATAACGTATAACGTATAACGTATAACGTATAACGTATAATGTATAACGTATAACATGTAACGTGTAGCGTATAACGTACAACCTATAACGTATAACGTATAACGTATAACGTATAACGTATATCGTATAACGTATAACGTATAACGTATAACATGTAACGTACAACGTATAACGTATACCGTATAACGTATAACTAATAACGTATAACGTATAACGCATAACGTATAACGTATAACGTATAACGTATAATGTATAACGTATAACGCATAACGTATAACGTATAACGTATAACCTATGACGTATAACGTATAACGTATAACGTATAACGTATAACGTATAACGTATAACGTATAACGTATAACCTATGACGTATAACGTGTAACGTATAACGTATAACGTATAACGTATAACGTATAACGTATAACGTATAACGTATAACGTATAACGTATAACGTATAACGTATAAAGTATAACGTATAACGTATAACGTATAACGTATAACGTATAACGTATAACGTATAACGTATAACGTATAACGTATAACGTATAACGTATAACGTATAACGTATAACATGTAATGTATAACGTATAACGTATAACGTATAACGTATAACGTATAACGTATAACGTATAACGTATAACGTATAACGTATAACGTATAACGTATAACGTATAACATGTAATGTATAACGTATAACGTATAACGTATAATGTGTAACGTATAACGTATAACGTATAACGTATAACGTACAACGTATAACGTATAACGTATAACGTATAACGTATAACGTATAACGTATAACGTATAACGTATAACGTATAAAGTATAACGTATAACGTATAACGTATAACGTATAACGTATAACGTATAACGTATAACGTATAACGTATAACGTATAAAGTATAACGTATAACGTATAACGTATAACGTACAACGTATAACTTCTAACGAAAAACGTATAACGTATAACGTATAACGTATAACGTATAACGTACAACGTATACCGTATAACGTATAACGTATAACGTATAACGTATAACGTACAACGTATAACGTATAACGTATAACGTATAACGTATAACCTATGACGTATAACGTATAACTTATAACGTATAACGTATAACGTATAACGTATAGCGTACAACGTATAACGTATCACGTATAACGTATTACGAATAACGTATAACGTATGACGTATAACGTATAACGTATAACGTTTAACGTATAACGTATAACGTATAACGTATAACGTATAACATGTAATGTATAACGTATAACGTATTATGAATATCGTATAACGTATAACGTATAAAGTACAACGTATAACGTATCACGTTTAACGTATTACGAATAACGTATAACGTATAACGTATAACCTATGACGTATAACGTATAACGTATAAAGTATAACGTATAACGTATAACGTATAACGTATAACGTATAACGTATATCGAATATCGTAAAACGTATAGCGTATAACGTATAACGTATAACGTGTAACGAAGTACGTATAACGAATAACGTATAACGTATATCGTATAACGTACATCTTATAACGTATAACGTACAACGTATAACGTATAACGTATAACGTATAACGTATAACGTATAACGTATAAAGTATAACGTATAACGTATAACGTATAACGTATAACGTATAACGTATAACGTATAACGTATAACGTATAAAGTATAACGTATAACGTATAACGTATAACGTATAACGTATAACGTATAACGTATAACGTATAACGTATAACGTATAACTTATAACGTATAACGTATAACGTATAACGTATGACGTATTACGTATAACGTATAACGTATAACGTATAACGTATGACGTATAACGTATAACGTATAACGTATAACATATAACGTATAACCTATGACGTATAACGTATAACGTATAACGTATAACGTATAACGTATAACGTATAACGTATAACGTATAACGTATAACGTATAACGTATAACGTATAATGTATAACGTATAACATGTAACGTGTAGCGTATAACGTACAACCTATAACGTATAACGTATAACGTATAACGTATAACGTATATCGTATAACGTATAACGTATAACGTATAACATGTAACGTACAACGTATAACGTATACCGTATAACGTATAACTAATAACGTATAACGTGTAACGCATAACGTATAACGTATAACGTATAACGTATAACGTATAACGTATAACGCATAACGTATAACGTATAACGTATAACCTATGACGTATAACGTATAACGTATAACGTATAACGTATAACGTATAACGTATAACGTATAACGTATAACGTATAACCTATGACGTATAACGTGTAACGTATAACGTATAACGTATAACGTATAACGTATAACGTATAACGTATAACGTATAACGTATAACGTATAACGTATAACGTATAAAGTATAACGTATAACGTATAACGTATAACGTATAACGTATAACGTATAACGTATAACGTATAACGTATAACGTATAACGTATAACGTATAACGTATAACGTATAACGTATAACATGTAATGTATAACGTATAACGTATAACGTATAACGTATAACGTATAACGTATAACGTATAACGTATAACGTATAACGTATAACGTATAACGTATAACGTATAACGTATAACGTATAACATGTAATGTATAACGTATAACGTATAACGTATAATGTGTAACGTATAACGTATAACGTATAACGTATAACGTACAACGTATAACGTATAACGTATAACGTATAGCGTATAACGTATAACGTGTAACGTATAACGTATAACGTATAAAGTATAACGTATAACGTATAACGTATAACGTATAACGTATAACGTATAACGTATAACGTATAACGTATAACGTATAAAGTATAACGTATAACGTATAACGTATAACGTATAACGTATAACGTATAACGTATAACGTATAACGTATAACGTATAACGTATAACGTATAACGTATAACGTATAACGTATAACGTATAACGTATAAAGTATAACGTATAACGTATAACGTATAACGTATAACGTATAACTTATAACGTATAACGTATAACGTATAACGTATAGCGTACAACGTATAACGTATCACGTATAACGTATTACGAATAACGTATAACGTATGACGTATAACGTATAACGTATAACGTTTAACGTATAACGCATAATGTATAACGTATAACGTATAACGTATAACGTATAACGTATAACCTATGACGTATAACGTATAACGTATAACGTATAACTTCTAACGAAAAACGTATAACGTATAACGTATAACGTATAACGTATAACGTATAACGTATAACCTATGACGTATAACGTATAACTTATAACGTATAACGTATAACGTATAACGTATAGCGTACAACGTATAACGTATCACGTATAACGTATTACGAATAACGTATAACGTATGACGTATAACGTATAACGTATAACGTTTAACGTATAACGCATAATGTATAACGTATAACGTATAACGTATAACGTATAACGTATAACCTATGACGTATAACGTATAACGTATAACGTATAACTTCTAACGAAAAACGTATAACGTATAACGTATAACGTATGACATATAACGTACAACGTATACCGTATAACGTATAACGTATAACGTATAACGTATAACGTAAAACGTATAACGTATAACGTATAACCTATAACGTATAACGTATAACGTATAACGTATAACGTATAACGTATAACGTATAACGTATAACGTATAACGTATAACGTATAACCTATGACGTATAACGTATAACTTATAACGTATAACGTATAACGTATAACGTATAGCGTACAACGTATAACGTATCACGTATAACGTATTACGAATAACGTATAACGTATTACGTATAACGTATAACGTATAACGTTTAACGTATAATGTATAACGTATAACGTATAACGTATAACGTACAACGTATACCGTATAACGTATAACGTATAACGTATAACGTATAACGTATAACGTATAACGTATAACGTATAGCGTACAACGTATAACGTATCACGTATAACGTATTACGAATAACGTATAACGTATGACGTATAACGTATAACGTATAACGTTTAACGTATAACGCATAATGTATAACGTATAACGTATAACGTATAACGTATAACCTATGACGTATAACGTATAACGTATAACGTATAACTTCTAACGAAAAACGTATAACGTATAACGTATAACGTATAACGTATAACGTACAACGTATACCGTATAACGTATAACGTATAATGTATAACGTATCACGTATAACGTATAACGTATAACGTATAACGTATAACGTATAACCTATGACGTATAACGTATAACTTATAACGTATAACGTATAACGTATAACGTATAGCGTACAACGTATAACGTATCACGTATAACGTATTACGAATAACGTATAACGTATGACGTATAACGTATAACGTATAACGTTTAACGTATAACGCATAATGTATAACGTATAACGTATAACGTATAACGTATAACGTATAACCTATGACGTATAACGTATAACGTATAACGTATAACTTCTAACGAAAAACGTATAACGTATAACGTATAACGTATGACATATAACGTACAACGTATACCGTATAACGTATAACGTATAACGTATAACGTATAACGTAAAACGTATAACGTATAACGTATAACCTATAACGTATAACGTATAACGTATAACGTATAACGTATAACGTATAACGTATAACGTATAACGTATAACGTATAACGTATAACCTATGACGTATAACGTATAACGTATAAAGTATAACGTATAACGTATAACGTATAACGTATAACGAATAACGTATAACGTATAACGTATAACGTATAACGTATAACGTATAACGTATAACGTATAACGTATAACTTATAACGTATAACGTATAACGTATAACGTATGACGTATAACGTATAACGTATAACGTATAACGTATAACGTATAACGTATAACGTATAACGTATCGCGTATAACGTATAACGTATAACGTATAACGTATAACGTATATCGTATAACGTATAACGTATAACGAATAACGTAAAACGTATAACGCATAATGTATAACGTATAACGTATAACGTATAACGTATAACCTATGACGCATAACGTATAACGTATAACGTATAACTTCTAACGAAAAACGTATAACGTATAACGTATAACGTATAACGTATAACGTACAACGTATACCGTATAACGTATAACGTATAACGTATAACGTATAACGTATAACGTATAACGTATAACGTATAACGTATAACGTATAACCTATGACGTATAACGTATAACTTATAACGTATAACGTATAACGTATAACGTATAGCGTACAACGTATAACGTATCACGTATAACGTATTACGAATAACGTATAACGTATGACGTATAACGTATAACGTATAACGTTTAACGTATAACGTATAACGTATAACGTATAACGTATAACATGTAATGTATAACGTATAACGTATTATGAATAACGTATAACGTATAACGTATAAAGTACAACGTATAACGTATCACGTTTAACGTATTACGAATAACGTATAACGTATAACGTATAACGTATAACGTATAACGTATAACGTATAACGTATAACGTATAACGTATAACGTATAACGTATAACGTATAACGTATAAAGTATAACGTATAACGTATAACGTATAACGTATAACGTATAACGTATATCGTATAACGTATAAAGTATAACCTATGACGTATAACGTATAACGTATAAAGTATAACGTATAACGTATAACGTATAACGTATAACGTATAACGTATAACGTATATCGTATAACGTATAACGTATAACGTATAACGTATAACGTATAACGTATAACGTATAACGTATAACTTATAACGTATAACGTATAACGTATAACGTATGACGTATAACGTATAACGTATAACGTATAACGTATAACGTATAACGTATAACGTATAACGTATCGCGTATAACGTATAACGTATAACGTATAACGTATAACGTATATCGTATAACGTATAACGTATAACGAATAACGTAAAACGTATAACGCATAATGTATAACGTATAACGTATAACGTATAACGTATAACCTATGACGTATAACGTATAACGTATAACGTATAACTTCTAACGAAAAACGTATAACGTATAACGTATAACGTATAACGTATAACGTACAACGTATACCGTATAACGTATAACGTATAACGTATAACGTATAACGTATAACGTATAACGTATAACGTATAACGTATAACGTATAACGTATAACCTATGACGTATAACGTATAACTTATAACGTATAACGTATAACGTATAACGTATAGCGTACAACGTATAACGTATCACGTATAACGTATTACGAATAACGTATAACGTATGACGTATAACGTATAACGTATAACGTTTAACGTATAACGTATAACGTATAACGTATAACGTATAACGTATAACATGTAGTGTATAACGTATAACGTATTATGAATAACGTATAACGTATAACGTATAAAGTACAACGTATAACGTATCACGTTTAACGTATTACGAATAACGTATAACGTATAACGTATAACGTATAACGTATAACGTATAACGTATAACGTATAACGTATAACGTATAACGTATAGCGTATAACGTATAACGTATAACGTATAACGTATAACGTATATCGTATAACGTATAAAGTATAACGTATAACGCATATCGTATAACGTATAACATATAACGAATAACGTAAAACGCATAACGTATAACGTATAACGTATAACGTATAACGTATAACGTATAACGTATAACGTATAACGTATAACGTATAACGTATAACGTATAACGTATAACGTATGACGTATAACGTATAACGTATAACGTATAACGTATAACGTATAACGTATAACGTATAACGTATAACGTATAAAGTATAACGTATAACGTATAACGTATAACGTATAACGTATAACGTATAACGTATAACGTATAACGTATAAAGTATAACGTATAACGTATAACGTATAACGTATAACGTATAACGTATAACGTATAACGTATAACGTATAACTTATAACGTATAACGTATAACGTATAACGTATGACGTATTACGTATAACGTATAACGTATAACGTATAACGTATGACGTATAACGTATAACGTATAACGTATAACATATAACGTATAACCTATGACGTATAACGTATAACGTATAACGTATAACGTATAACGTATAACGTATAACGTATAACGTATAACGTATAACGTATAACGTATAACGTATAATGTATAACGTATAACATGTAACGTGTAGCGTATAACGTACAACCTATAACGTATAACGTATAACGTATAACGTATAACGTATATCGTATAACGTATAACGTATAACGTATAACATGTAACGTACAACGTATAACGTATACCGTATAACGTATAACTAATAACGTATAACGTATAACGCATAACGTATAACGTATAACGTATAACGTATAATGTATAACGTATAACGCATAACGTATAACGTATAACGTATAACCTATGACGTATAACGTATAACGTATAACGTATAACGTATAACGTATAACGTATAACGTATAACGTATAACCTATGACGTATAACGTGTAACGTATAACGTATAACGTATAACGTATAACGTATAACGTATAACGTATAACGTATAACGTATAACGTATAACGTATAACGTATAAAGTATAACGTATAACGTATAACGTATAACGTATAACGTATAACGTATAACGTATAACGTATAACGTATAACGTATAACGTATAACGTATAACGTATAACGTATAACATGTAATGTATAACGTATAACGTATAACGTATAACGTATAACGTATAACGTATAACGTATAACGTATAACGTATAACGTATAACGTATAACGTATAACGTATAACATGTAATGTATAACGTATAACGTATAACGTATAATGTGTAACGTATAACGTATAACGTATAACGTATAACGTACAACGTATAACGTATAACGTATAACGTATAACGTATAACGTATAACGTATAACGTATAACGTATAACGTATAAAGTATAACGTATAACGTATAACGTATAACGTATAACGTATAACGTATAACGTATAACGTATAACGTATAACGTATAAAGTATAACGTATAACGTATAACGTATAACGTACAACGTATAACTTCTAACGAAAAACGTATAACGTATAACGTATAACGTATAACGTATAACGTACAACGTATACCGTATAACGTATAACGTATAACGTATAACGTATAACGTACAACGTATAACGTATAACGTATAACGTATAACGTATAACCTATGACGTATAACGTATAACTTATAACGTATAACGTATAACGTATAACGTATAGCGTACAACGTATAACGTATCACGTATAACGTATTACGAATAACGTATAACGTATGACGTATAACGTATAACGTATAACGTTTAACGTATAACGTATAACGTATAACGTATAACGTATAACATGTAATGTATAACGTATAACGTATTATGAATATCGTATAACGTATAACGTATAAAGTACAACGTATAACGTATCACGTTTAACGTATTACGAATAACGTATAACGTATAACGTATAACCTATGACGTATAACGTATAACGTATAAAGTATAACGTATAACGTATAACGTATAACGTATAACGTATAACGTATATCGAATATCGTAAAACGTATAGCGTATAACGTATAACGTATAACGTGTAACGAAGTACGTATAACGAATAACGTATAACGTATATCGTATAACGTACATCTTATAACGTATAACGTACAACGTATAACGTATAACGTATAACGTATAACGTATAACGTATAACGTATAAAGTATAACGTATAACGTATAACGTATAACGTATAACGTATAACGTATAACGTATAACGTATAACGTATAAAGTATAACGTATAACGTATAACGTATAACGTATAACGTATAACGTATAACGTATAACGTATAACGTATAACGTATAACTTATAACGTATAACGTATAACGTATAACGTATGACGTATTACGTATAACGTATAACGTATAACGTATAACGTATGACGTATAACGTATAACGTATAACGTATAACATATAACGTATAACCTATGACGTATAACGTATAACGTATAACGTATAACGTATAACGTATAACGTATAACGTATAACGTATAACGTATAACGTATAACGTATAACGTATAATGTATAACGTATAACATGTAACGTGTAGCGTATAACGTACAACCTATAACGTATAACGTATAACGTATAACGTATAACGTATATCGTATAACGTATAACGTATAACGTATAACATGTAACGTACAACGTATAACGTATACCGTATAACGTATAACTAATAACGTATAACGTGTAACGCATAACGTATAACGTATAACGTATAACGTATAACGTATAACGTATAACGCATAACGTATAACGTATAACGTATAACCTATGACGTATAACGTATAACGTATAACGTATAACGTATAACGTATAACGTATAACGTATAACGTATAACGTATAACCTATGACGTATAACGTGTAACGTATAACGTATAACGTATAACGTATAACGTATAACGTATAACGTATAACGTATAACGTATAACGTATAACGTATAACGTATAAAGTATAACGTATAACGTATAACGTATAACGTATAACGTATAACGTATAACGTATAACGTATAACGTATAACGTATAACGTATAACGTATAACGTATAACGTATAACGTATAACATGTAATGTATAACGTATAACGTATAACGTATAACGTATAACGTATAACGTATAACGTATAACGTATAACGTATAACGTATAACGTATAACGTATAACGTATAACGTATAACGTATAACATGTAATGTATAACGTATAACGTATAACGTATAATGTGTAACGTATAACGTATAACGTATAACGTATAACGTACAACGTATAACGTATAACGTATAACGTATAACGTATAACGTATAACGTGTAACGTATAACGTATAACGTATAAAGTATAACGTATAACGTATAACGTATAACGTATAACGTATAACGTATAACGTATAACGTATAACGTATAACGTATAAAGTATAACGTATAACGTATAACGTATAACGTATAACGTATAACGTATAACGTATAACGTATAACGTATAACGTATAACGTATAACGTATAACGTATAACGTATAACGTATAACGTATAACGTATAAAGTATAACGTATAACGTATAACGTATAACGTATAACGTATAACTTATAACGTATAACGTATAACGTATAACGTATAGCGTACAACGTATAACGTATCACGTATAACGTATTACGAATAACGTATAACGTATGACGTATAACGTATAACGTATAACGTTTAACGTATAACGCATAATGTATAACGTATAACGTATAACGTATAACGTATAACGTATAACCTATGACGTATAACGTATAACGTATAACGTATAACTTCTAACGAAAAACGTATAACGTATAACGTATAACGTATAACGTATAACGTATAACGTATAACCTATGACGTATAACGTATAACTTATAACGTATAACGTATAACGTATAACGTATAGCGTACAACGTATAACGTATCACGTATAACGTATTACGAATAACGTATAACGTATGACGTATAACGTATAACGTATAACGTTTAACGTATAACGCATAATGTATAACGTATAACGTATAACGTATAACGTATAACGTATAACCTATGACGTATAACGTATAACGTATAACGTATAACTTCTAACGAAAAACGTATAACGTATAACGTATAACGTATGACATATAACGTACAACGTATACCGTATAACGTATAACGTATAACGTATAACGTATAACGTAAAACGTATAACGTATAACGTATAACCTATAACGTATAACGTATAACGTATAACGTATAACGTATAACGTATAACGTATAACGTATAACGTATAACGTATAACGTATAACCTATGACGTATAACGTATAACTTATAACGTATAACGTATAACGTATAACGTATAGCGTACAACGTATAACGTATCACGTATAACGTATTACGAATAACGTATAACGTATTACGTATAACGTATAACGTATAACGTTTAACGTATAACGTATAACGTATAACGTATAACGTATAACGTACAACGTATACCGTATAACGTATAACGTATAACGTATAACGTATAACGTATAACGTATAACGTATAACGTATAGCGTACAACGTATAACGTATCACGTATAACGTATTACGAATAACGTATAACGTATGACGTATAACGTATAACGTATAACGTTTAACGTATAACGCATAATGTATAACGTATAACGTATAACGTATAACGTATAACCTATGACGTATAACGTATAACGTATAACGTATAACTTCTAACGAAAAACGTATAACGTATAACGTATAACGTATAACGTATAACGTACAACGTATACCGTATAACGTATAACGTATAATGTATAACGTATCACGTATAACGTATAACGTATAACGTATAACGTATAACGTATAACCTATGACGTATAACGTATAACTTATAACGTATAACGTATAACGTATAACGTATAGCGTACAACGTATAACGTATCACGTATAACGTATTACGAATAACGTATAACGTATGACGTATAACGTATAACGTATAACGTTTAACGTATAACGCATAATGTATAACGTATAACGTATAACGTATAACGTATAACGTATAACCTATGACGTATAACGTATAACGTATAACGTATAACTTCTAACGAAAAACGTATAACGTATAACGTATAACGTATGACATATAACGTACAACGTATACCGTATAACGTATAACGTATAACGTATAACGTATAACGTAAAACGTATAACGTATAACGTATAACCTATAACGTATAACGTATAACGTATAACGTATAACGTATAACGTATAACGTATAACGTATAACGTATAACGTATAACGTATAACCTATGACGTATAACGTATAACGTATAAAGTATAACGTATAACGTATAACGTATAACGTATAACGAATAACGTATAACGTATAACGTATAACTTCTAACGAAAAACGTATAACGTATAACGTATAACGTATGACATATAACGTACAACGTATACCGTATAACGTATAACGTATAACGTATAACGTATAACGTATAACGTATAACGTATAACGTATAACGTATAACGTATCGCGTATAACGTATAACGTATAACGTATAACGTATAACGTATATCGTATAACGTATAACGTATAACGAATAACGTAAAACGTATAACGCATAATGTATAACGTATAACGTATAACGTATAACGTATAACCTATGACGCATAACGTATAACGTATAACGTATAACTTCTAACGAAAAACGTATAACGTATAACGTATAACGTATAACGTATAACGTACAACGTATACCGTATAACGTATAACGTATAACGTATAACGTATAACGTATAACGTATAACGTATAACGTATAACGTATAACGTATAACCTATGACGTATAACGTATAACTTATAACGTATAACGTATAACGTATAACGTATAGCGTACAACGTATAACGTATCACGCATAACGTATTACGAATAACGTATAACGTATGACGTATAACGTATAACGTATAACGTTTAACGTATAACGTATAACGTATAACGTATAACGTATAACATGTAATGTATAACGTATAACGTATTATGAATAACGTATAACGTATAACGTATAAAGTACAACGTATAACGTATCACGTTTAACGTATTACGAATAACGTATAACGTATAACGTATAACGTATAACGTATAACGTATAACGTATAACGTATAACGTATAACGTATAACGTATAACGTATAACGTATAACGTATAAAGTATAACGTATAACGTATAACGTATAACGTATAACGTATAACGTATATCGTATAACGTATAAAGTATAACCTATGACGTATAACGTATAACGTATAAAGTATAACGTATAACGTATAACGTATAACGTATAACGTATAACGTATAACGTATATCGTATAACGTATAACGTATAACGTATAACGTATAACGTATAACGTATAACGTATAACGTATAACTTATAACGTATAACGTATAACGTATAACGTATGACGTATAACGTATAACGTATAACGTATAACGTATAACGTATAACGTATAACGTATAACGTATCGCGTATAACGTATAACGTATAACGTATAACGTATAACGTATATCGTATAACGTATAACGTATAACGAATAACGTAAAACGTATAACGCATAATGTATAACGTATAACGTATAACGTATAACGTATAACCTATGACGTATAACGTATAACGTATAACGTATAACTTCTAACGAAAAACGTATAACGTATAACGTATAACGTATAACGTATAACGTACAACGTATACCGTATAACGTATAACGTATAACGTATAACGTATAACGTATAACGTATAACGTATAACGTATAACGTATAACGTATAACGTATAACCTATGACGTATAACGTATAACTTATAACGTATAACGTATAACGTATAACGTATAGCGTACAACGTATAACGTATCACGTATAACGTATTACGAATAACGTATAACGTATGACGTATAACGTATAACGTATAACGTTTAACGTATAACGTATAACGTATAACGTATAACGTATAACGTATAACATGTAGTGTATAACGTATAACGTATTATGAATAACGTATAACGTATAACGTATAAAGTACAACGTATAACGTATCACGTTTAACGTATTACGAATAACGTATAACGTATAACGTATAACGTATAACGTATAACGTATAACGTATAACGTATAACGTATAACGTATAACGTATAGCGTATAACGTATAACGTATAACGTATAACGTATAACGTATATCGTATAACGTATAAAGTATAACGTATAACGCATATCGTATAACGTATAACATATAACGAATAACGTAAAACGCATAACGTATAACGTATAACGTATAACGTATAACGTATAACGTATAACGTATAACGTATAACGTATAACGTATAACGTATAACGTATAACGTATAACGTATGACGTATAACGTATAACGTATAACGTATAACGTATAACGTATAACGTATAACGTATAACGTATAACATGTAATGTATAACGTATAACGTATAACGTATAACGTATAACGTATAACGTATAACGTATAACGTATAACGTATAACGTATAACGTATAACGTATAACGTATAACGTATAACATGTAATGTATAACGTATAACGTATAACGTATAATGTGTAACGTATAACGTATAACGTATAACGTATAACTTACAACGTATAACGTATAACGTATAACGTATAACGTATAACGTATAACGTATAACGTATAACATGTAATGTATAACGTATAACGTATAACGTATAACGTATAACGTATAACGTATAACGTATAACGTATAACGTATAACGTATAACGTATAACGTATAACGTATAACGTATAACATGTAATGTATAACGTATAACGTATAACGTATAATGTGTAACGTATAACGTATAACGTATAACGTATAACGTACAACGTATAACGTATAACGTATAACGTATAACGTATAACGTATAACGTATAACGTATAACGTATAACGTATAAAGTATAACGTATAACGTATAACGTATAACGTATAACGTATAACGTATAACGTATAACGTATAACGTATAACGTATAAAGTATAACGTATAACGTATAACGTATAACGTACAACGTATAACTTCTAACGAAAAACGTATAACGTATAACGTATAACGTATAACGTATAACGTACAACGTATACCGTATAACGTATAACGTATAACGTATAACGTATAACGTACAACGTATAACGTATAACGTATAACGTATAACGTATAACCTATGACGTATAACGTATAACTTATAACGTATAACGTATAACGTATAACGTATAGCGTACAACGTATAACGTATCACGTATAACGTATTACGAATAACGTATAACGTATGACGTATAACGTATAACGTATAACGTTTAACGTATAACGTATAACGTATAACGTATAACGTATAACATGTAATGTATAACGTATAACGTATTATGAATAACGTATAACGTATAACGTATAAAGTACAACGTATAACGTATCACGTTTAACGTATTACGAATAACGTGTAACGTATAACGTATAACCTATGACGTATAACGTATAACGTATAAAGTATAACGTATAACGTATAACGTATAACGTATAACGTATAACGTATATCGAATATCGTAAAACGTATAGCGTATAACGTATAACGTATAACGTGTAACGAAGTACGTATAACGAATAACGTATAACGTATATCGTATAACGTACATCTTATAACGTATAACGTACAACGTATAACGTATAACGTATAACGTATAACGTATAACGTATAACGTATAAAGTATAACGTATAACGTATAACGTATAACGTATAACGTATAACGTATAACGTATAACGTATAACGTATAAAGTATAACGTATAACGTATAACGTATAACGTATAACGTATAACGTATAACGTATAACGTATAACGTATAACTTATAACGTATAACGTATAACGTATAACGTATGACGTATTACGTATAACGTATAACGTATAACGTATAACGTATGACGTATAACGTATAACGTATAACGTATAACATATAACGTATAACCTATGACGTATAACGTATAACGTATAACGTATAACGTATAACGTATAACGTATAACGTATAACGTATAACGTATAACGTATAACGTATAACGTATAATGTATAACGTATAACATGTAACGTGTAGCGTATAACGTACAACCTATAACGTATAACGTATAACGTATAACGTATAACGTATATCGTATAACGTATAACGTATAACGTATAACATGTAACGTACAACGTATAACGTATACCGTATAACGTATAACTAATAACGTATAACGTGTAACGCATAACGTATAACGTATAACGTATAACGTATAACGTATAACGTATAACGCATAACGTATAACGTATAACGTATAACCTATGACGTATAACGTATAACGTATAACGTATAACGTATAACGTATAACGTATAACGTATAACGTATAACGTATAACCTATGACGTATAACGTGTAACGTATAACGTATAACGTATAACGTATAACGTATAACGTATAACGTATAACGTATAACGTATAACGTATAACGTATAACGTATAACGTATAACGTATAACGTATAACGTATAACGTATAACGTATAACGTATAACGTATAACGTATAACGTATAACGTATAACGTATAACGTATAACGTATAACATGTAATGTATAACGTATAACGTATAACGTATAACGTATAACGTATAACGTATAACGTATAACGTATAACGTATAACGTATAACGTATAACGTATAACGTATAACGTATAACGTATAACGTATAACATGTAATGTATAACGTATAACGTATAACGTATAATGTGTAACGTATAACGTATAACGTATAACGTATAACGTACAACGTATAACGTATAACGTATAACGTATAACGTATAACGTATAACGTATAACGTATAACGTATAACGTATAAAGTATAACGTATAACGTATAACGTATAACGTATAACGTATAACGTATAACGTATAACGTATAACGTATAACGTATAAAGTATAACGTATAACGTATAACGTATAACGTATAACGTATAACGTATAACGTATAACGTATAACGTATAACGTATAACGTATAACGTATAACGTATAACGTATAACGTATAACGTATAACGTATAACGTATAACGTATAAAGTATAACGTATAACGTATAACGTATAACGTATAACGTATAACGTATAACGTATAACGTATAACGTATAACGTATAACGTATAACGTATAACGTATAACGTATAACGTATAACGTATAACATGTAATGTATAACGTATAACGTATAACGTATAACGTATAACGTATAACGTATAACGTATAACGTATAACGTATAACCTATGACGTATAACGTATAACTTATAACGTATAACGTATAACGTATAACGTATAGCGTACAACGTATAACGTATCACGTATAACGTATTACGAATAACGTATAACGTATGACGTATAACGTATAACGTATAACGTTTAACGTATAACGTATAACGTATAACGTATAACGTATAACGTATAACGTATAACATGTAATGTATAACGTATAACGTATTATGAATAACGTATAACGTATAACGTATAAAGTACAACGTATAACGTATCACGTTTAACGTATTACGAATAACGTATAACGTATAACGTATAACGTATAACGTATAACGTATAACGTATTACGTATAACGTATAACGTATAACGTATAACGTATAACGTATAACGTATAACGTATAACGTATAACGTATAACGTATAACGTATAACGTATAACGTATAACGTATATCGTATAACGTATAAAGTATAACCTATGACGTATAACGTATAACGTATAAAGTATAACGTATAACGTATAACGTATAACGTATAACGTATAACGTATAACGTATAACGTATAACGTATAACGTATAACGTATAACGTATAACGTATAACGTATAACGTATAACTTATAACGTATAACGTATAACGTATAACGTATGACGTATAACGTATAACGTATAACGTATAACGTATAACGTATAACGTATAACGTATAACGTATCGCGTATAACGTATAACGTATAACGTATAACGTATAACGTATATCGTATAACGTATAACGTATAACGAATAACGTAAAACGTATAACGCATAATGTATAACGTATAACGTATAACGTATAACGTATAACCTATGACGTATAACGTATAACGTATAACGTATAACTTCTAACGAAAAACGTATAACGTATAACGTATAACGTATAACGTATAACGTACAACGTATACCGTATAACGTATAACGTATAACGTATAACGTATAACGTATAACGTATAACGTATAACGTATAACGTATAACGTATAACGTATAACCTATGACGTATAACGTATAACTTATAACGTATAACGTATAACGTATAACGTATAGCGTACAACGTATAACGTATCACGTATAACGTATTACGAATAACGTATAACGTATGACGTATAACGTATAACGTATAACGTTTAACGTATAACGTATAACGTATAACGTATAACGTATAACGTATAACATGTAGTGTATAACGTATAACGTATTATGAATAACGTATAACGTATAACGTATAAAGTACAACGTATAACGTATCACGTTTAACGTATTACGAATAACGTATAACGTATAACGTATAACGTATAACGTATAACGTATAACGTATAACGTATAACGTATAACGTATAACGTATAGCGTATAACGTATAACGTATAACGTATAACGTATAACGTATATCGTATAACGTATAAAGTATAACGTATAACGCATATCGTATAACGTATAACATATAACGAATAACGTAAAACGCATAACGTATAACGTATAACGTATAACGTATAACGTATAACGTATAACGTATAACGTATAACGTATAACGTATAACGTATAACGTATAACGTATAACGTATGACGTATAACGTATAACGTATAACGTATAACGTATAACGTATAACGTATAACGTATAACGTATAACATGTAATGTATAACGTATAACGTATAACGTATAACGTATAACGTATAACGTATAACGTATAACGTATAACGTATAACGTATAACGTATAACGTATAACGTATAACGTATAACGTATAACATGTAATGTATAACGTATAACGTATAACGTATAATGTGTAACGTATAACGTATAACGTATAACGTATAACTTACAACGTATAACGTATAACGTATAACGTATAACGTATAACGTATAACGTATAACGTATAACGTATAACGTATAACGTATAACGTATAACGTATAACGTATAACGTATAAAGTATAACGTATAACGTATAACGTATAACGTATAACATGTAATGTATAACGTATAACGTATAACGTATAATGTGTAACGTATAACGTATAACGTATAACGTATAACGTACAACGTATAACGTATAACGTATAACGTATAACGTATAACGTATAACGTATAACGTATAACGTATAACGTATAACGTATAAAGTATAACGTATAACGTATAACGTATAACGTATAACGTATAACGTATAACGTATAACGTATAACGTATAAAGTATAACGTATAACGTATAACGTATAACGTATAACGTATAACGTATAACGTATAACGTATAACGTATAACGTATAACTTATAACGTATAACGTATAACGTATAACGTATGACGTATAACGTATAACGTATAACGTATAACGTATAACGTATGACGTATAACGTATAACGTATAACGTATAACATATAACGTATAACCTATGACGTATAACGTATAACGTATAACGTATAACGTATAACGTATAACGTATAACGTATAACGTATAACGTATAACGTATAACGTATAACGTATAATGTATAACGTATAACATGTAACGTGTAGCGTATAACGTACAACCTATAACGTATAACGTATAACGTATAACGTATAACGTATATCGTATAACGTATAACGTATAACGTATAACATGTAACGTACAACGTATAACGTATACCGTATAACGTATAACTAATAACGTATAACGTATAACGCATAACGTATAACGTATAACGTATAACGTATAACGTATAACGTATAACGCATAACGTATAACGTATAACGTATAACCTATGACGTATAACGTATAACGTATAACGTATAACGTATAACGTATAACGTATAACGTACAACGTATAACGTATAACGTATAACGTATAACGTATAACGTATAACGTATAACGTATAACGTATAACGTATAAAGTATAACGTATAACGTATAACGTATAACGTATAACGTATAACGTATAACGTATAACGTATAACGTATAAAGTATAACGTATAACGTATAACGTATAACGTATAACGTATAACGTATAACGTATGACGTATAACGTATAACGTATAACGTATAACGTATAACGTATAACCAATGACGTATAACGTATAACGTATAAAGTATAACGTATAACGTATAACGTATAACGTATAACGTATAACGTATATCGAATATCGTAAAACGTATAGCGTATAACGTATAACGTATAACGTGTAACGAAGTACGTATAACGAATAACGTATAACGTATATCGTATAACGTACATCTTATAACGTATAACGTACAACGTATAACGTATAACGTATAACGTATAACGTACAACGTATAACGTATAACGTATAACGTATAACGTATAACGTATAACGTATAACGTATAACGTATAACGTATAACGTATAACGTATAACGTATAACGTATAACGTATAACGTATAACGTATAACGTATAACGTATAACGTATAACGTATAACGTACAACGTATAACGTATAACGTATAACGTATAACGTATAACGTATGACGTATAACGTATAACGTATAACGTATAAAGTATAACGTATAACGTATAACGTATAACGTATAACGTATAACGTATAACGTATAACGTATAACGTATAAAGTATAACGTATAACGTATAACGTATAACGTATGACGTATAACGTATAACGTATAACGTATAACGTATAACGTATGACGTATAACGTATAACGTATAACGTATAACATATAACGTATAACCTATGACGTATAACGTATAACGTATAACGTATAACGTATAGCGTACAACGTATAACGTATAAAGTATAACGTATTACGAATAACGTATAACGTATGACGTATAACGTATAACGTATAACGTTTAACGTATAACGTATAACGTATAACGTATAACGTACAACGTATAACGTATCACGTTTAACGTATTACGAATAACGTATAACGTATAACGTATAACGTATAACGTATAACGTATAACGTATAACGTATAACGTATAACGTATAACGTATAACGTATAACGTACAACGTATACCGTATAACGTATAACGTATAACGTATAACGTATAACGTATAACGTATAACGTATAACGTATAGCGTACAACGTATAACGTATCATGTATAACGTATTACGAATAACGTATAACGTATGACGTATAACGTATAACGTATAACGTTTAACGTATAACGCATAATGTATAACGTATAACGTATAACGTATAACGTATAACCTATGACGTATAACGTATAACGTATAACGTATAACTTCTAACGAAAAACGTATAACGTATAACGTATAACGTATAACGTATAACGTACAACGTATACCGTATAACGTATAACGTATAATGTATAACGTATCACGTATAACGTATAACGTATAACGTATAACGTATAACGTATAACCTATGACGTATAACGTATAACTTATAACGTATAACGTATAACGTATAACGTATAGCGTACAACGTATAACGTATCACGTATAACGTATTACGAATAACGTATAACGTATGACGTATAACGTATAACGTATAACGTTTAACGTATAACGCATAATGTATAACGTATAACGTATAACGTATAACGTATAACGTATAACCTATGACGTATAACGTATAACGTATAACGTATAACTTCTAACGAAAAACGTATAACGTATAACGTATAACGTATGACGTATAACGTACAACGTATACCGTATAACGTATAACGTATAACGTATAACGTATAACGTAAAACGTATAACGTATAACGTATAACCTATAACGTATAACGTATAACGTATAACGTATAACGTATAACGTATAACGTATAACGTATAACGTATAACGTATAACGTATAACCTATGACGTATAACGTATAACGTATAAAGTATAACGTATAACGTATAACGTATAACGTATAACGAATAACGTATAACGTATAACGTATAACGTATAACGTATAACGTATAACGTATAACGTATAACGTATAACTTATAACGTATAACGTATAACGTATAACGTATGACGTATAACGTATAACGTATAACGTATAACGTATAACGTATAACGTATAACGTATAACGTATAACGTATAACGTATAACGTATAACGTATAACGTATAACGTATAACGTATAACGTATAACGTATAACGTATAACGTATAACGTATAACGTATAACATGTAATGTATAACGTATAACGTATTATGAATAACGTATAACGTATAACGTATAAAGTACAACGTATAACGTATCACGTTTAACGTATTACGAATAACGTATAACGTATAACGTATAACGTATAACGTATAACGTATAACGTATAACGTATAACGTATAACGTATAACGTATAACGTATAACGTATAACGTATAACGTATAACGTATAACGTATAACGTATAACGTATAACGTATAACGTATAACGTATAACGTATATCGTATAACGTATAAAGTATAACCTATGACGTATAACGTATAACGTATAAAGTATAACGTATAACGTATAACGTATAACGTATAACGTATAACGCGTAACGTATAACGTATAACGTATAACGTATAACGTATAACGTATAACGTATAACGTATAACGTATAACGTATAACTTATAACGTATAACGTATAACGTATAACGTATGACGTATAACGTATAACGTATAACGTATAACGTATAACGTATAACGTATAACGTATAACGTATCGCGTATAACGTATAACGTATAACGTATAACGTATAACGTATATCGTATAACGTATAACGTATAACGAATAACGTAAAACGTATAACGCATAATGTATAACGTATAACGTATAACGTATAACGTATAACGTATAACCTATGACGTATAACGTATAACGTATAACGTATAACTTCTAACGAAAAACGTATAACGTATAACGTATAACGTATAACGTATAACGTACAACGTATACCGTATAACGTATAACGTATAACGTATAACGTAAAACGTATAACGTATAACGTATAACGTATAACGTATAACGTATAACGTATAACCTATGACGTATAACGTATAACTTATAACGTATAACGTATAACGTATAACGTATAGCGTACAACGTATAACGTATCACGTATAACGTATTACGAATAACGTATAACGTATGACGTATAACGTATAACGTATAACGTTTAACGTATAACGTATAACGTATAACGTATAACGTATAACATGTAATGTATAACGTATAACGTATTATGAATAACGTATAACGTATGACGTATAACGTATAACGTATAACGTTTAACGTATAACGTATAACGTATAACGTATAACGTACAACGTATAACGTATCACGTTTAACGTATTACGAATAACGTATAACGTATAACGTATAACGTATAACGTATAACGTATAACGTATAACGTATAACGTATAACGTATAACGTATAACGTATAACGTACAACGTATACCGTATAACGTATAACGTATAACGTATAACGTATAACGTATAACGTATAACGTATAACGTATAGCGTACAACGTATAACGTATCATGTATAACGTATTACGAATAACGTATAACGTATGACGTATAACGTATAACGTATAACGTTTAACGTATAACGCATAATGTATAACGTATAACGTATAACGTATAACGTATAACCTATGACGTATAACGTATAACGTATAACGTATAACTTCTAACGAAAAACGTATAACGTATAACGTATAACGTATAACGTATAACGTACAACGTATACCGTATAACGTATAACGTATAATGTATAACGTATCACGTATAACGTATAACGTATAACGTATAACGTATAACGTATAACCTATGACGTATAACGTATAACTTATAACGTATAACGTATAACGTATAACGTATAGCGTACAACGTATAACGTATCACGTATAACGTATTACGAATAACGTATAACGTATGACGTATAACGTATAACGTATAACGTTTAACGTATAACGCATAATGTATAACGTATAACGTATAACGTATAACGTATAACGTATAACCTATGACGTATAACGTATAACGTATAACGTATAACTTCTAACGAAAAACGTATAACGTATAACGTATAACGTATGACGTATAACGTACAACGTATACCGTATAACGTATAACGTATAACGTATAACGTATAACGTAAAACGTATAACGTATAACGTATAACCTATAACGTATAACGTATAACGTATAACGTATAACGTATAACGTATAACGTATAACGTATAACGTATAACGTATAACGTATAACCTATGACGTATAACGTATAACGTATAAAGTATAACGTATAACGTATAACGTATAACGTATAACGAATAACGTATAACGTATAACGTATAACGTATAACGTATAACGTATAACGTATAACGTATAACGTATAACTTATAACGTATAACGTATAACGTATAACGTATGACGTATAACGTATAACGTATAACGTATAACGTATAACGTATAACGTATAACGTATAACGTATAACGTATAACGTATAACGTATAACGTATAACGTATAACGTATAACGTATAACGTATAACGTATAACGTATAACGTATAACGTATAACGTATAACGTATAACGTATAACGTATAACATGTAATGTATAACGTATAACGTATTATGAATAACGTATAACGTATAACGTATAAAGTACAACGTATAACGTATCACGTTTAACGTATTACGAATAACGTATAACGTATAACGTATAACGTATAACGTATAACGTATAACGTATAACGTATAACGTATAACGTATAACGTATAACGTATAACGTATAACGTATAACGTATAACGTATAACGTATAACGTATAACGTATAACGTATAACGTATAACGTATAACGTATATCGTATAACGTATAAAGTATAACCTATGACGTATAACGTATAACGTATAAAGTATAACGTATAACGTATAACGTATAACGTATAACGTATAACGTATAACGTATAACGTATAACGTATAACGTATAACGTATAACGTATAACGTATAACGTATAACGTATAACGTATAACTTATAACGTATAACGTATAACGTATAACGTATGACGTATAACGTATAACGTATAACGTATAACGTATAACGTATAACGTATAACGTATAACGTATCGCGTATAACGTATAACGTATAACGTATAACGTATAACGTATATCGTATAACGTATAACGTATAACGAATAACGTAAAACGTATAACGCATAATGTATAACGTATAACGTATAACGTATAACGTATAACGTATAACCTATGACGTATAACGTATAACGTATAACGTATAACTTCTAACGAAAAACGTATAACGTATAACGTATAACGTATAACGTATAACGTACAACGTATACCGTATAACGTATAACGTATAACGTATAACGTAAAACGTATAACGTATAACGTATAACGTATAACGTATAACGTATAACGTATAACCTATGACGTATAACGTATAACTTATAACGTATAACGTATAACGTATAACGTATAGCGTACAACGTATAACGTATCACGTATAACGTATTACGAATAACGTATAACGTATGACGTATAACGTATAACGTATAACGTTTAACGTATAACGTATAACGTATAACGTATAACGTATAACATGTAATGTATAACGTATAACGTATTATGAATAACGTATAACGTATAACGTATAAAGTACAACGTATAACGTATCACGTTTAACGTATTACGAATAACGTATAACGTATAACGTATAACGTATAACGTATAACGTATAACGTATAACGTATAACGTATAACGTATAACGTATAGCGTATAACGTATAACGTATAACGTATAACGTATAACGTATATCGTATAACGTATAAAGTATAACGTATAACGCATATCGTATAACGTATAACATATAACGAATAACGTAAAACGCATAACGTATAACGTATAACGTATAACGTATAACGTATAACGTATAACGTATAACGTATAACGTATAACGTATAACGTATAACGTATAACGTATAACGTATAACGTATGACGTATAACGTATAACGTATAACGTATAACGTATAACGTATAACGTATAACGTATAACGTATAACATGTAATGTATAACGTATAACGTATAACGTATAACGTATAACGTATAACGTATAACGTATAACGTATAACGTATAACGTATAACGTATAACGTATAACGTATAACGTATAACGTATAACGTATAACATGTAATGTATAACGTATAACGTATAACGTATAATGTGTAACGTATAACGTATAACGTATAACGTATAACTTACAACGTATAACGTATAACGTATAACGTATAACGTATAACGTATAACGTATAACGTATAACGTATAACGTATAACGTATAACGTATAAAGTATAACGTATAACGTATAACGTATAACGTATAACATGTAATGTATAACGTATAACGTATAACGTATAATGTGTAACGTATAACGTATAACGTATAACGTATAACGTACAACGTATAACGTATAACGTATAACGTATAACGTATAACGTATAACGTATAACGTATAACGTATAACGTATAAAGTATAACGTATAACGTATAACGTATAACGTATAACGTATAACGTATAACGTATAACGTATAACGTATAAAGTATAACGTATAACGTATAACGTATAACGTATAACGTATAACGTATAACGTATAACGTATAACGTATAACTTATAACGTATAACGTATAACGTATAACGTATGACGTATAACGTATAACGTATAACGTATAACGTATAACGTATGACGTATAACGTATAACGTATAACGTATAACATATAACGTATAACGTATAACGTATAACGTACAACGTATAACGTATAACGTATAACGTATAACGTATAACGTATAACGTATAACGTATAACGTATAACGTATAACGTATGACGTATAACGTATAACGTATAACGTATAACGTATAACGTATGACGTATAACGTATAACGTATAACGTATAACATATAACGTATAACCTATGACGTATAACGTATAACGTATAACGTATAACGTATAACGTATAACGTATAACGTATAACGTATAACGTATAACGTATAACGTATAACGTATAACGTATAATGTATAACGTATAACATGTAACGTGTAGCGTATAACGTACAACCTATAACGTATAACGTATAACGTATAACGTATAACGTATATCGTATAACGTATAACGTATAACGTATAACATGTAACGTACAACGTATAACGTATACCGTATAACGTATAACTAATAACGTATAACGTATAACGCATAACGTATAACGTATAACGTATAACGTATAACGTATAACGTATAACGCATAACGTATAACGTATAACGTATAACCTATGACGTATAACTTATAACGTATAACGTATAACGTATAACGTATAACGTATAACGTATAACGTATAACGTATAACCTATGACGTATAACGTGTAACGTATAACGTATAACGTATAACGTATAACGTATAACGTATAACGTATAACGTATAACGTATAACGTATAACGTATAACGTATAACGTATAAAGTATAACGTATAACGTATAACGTATAACGTATAACGTATAACGTATAACGTATAACGTATAACGTATAACGTATAACGTATAACGTATAACATGTAATGTATAACGTATAACGTATAACGTATAACGTATAACGTATAACGTATAACGTATAACGTATAACGTATAACGTATAACGTATAACGTATAACGTATAACGTATAACGTATAACGTATAACGTATAACATGTAATGTATAACGTATAACGTATAACGTATAATGTGTAACGTATAACGTATAACGTATAACGTATAACGTACAACGTATAACGTATAACGTATAACGTATAACGTATAACGTATAACGTATAACGTATAACGTATAACGTATAAAGTATAACGTATAACGTATAACGTATAACGTATAACGTATAACGTATAACGTATAACGTATAACGTATAAAGTATAACGTATAACGTATAACGTATAACGTATAACGTATAACGTATAACGTATGACGTATAACGTATAACGTATAACGTATAACGTATAACGTATAACCAATGACGTATAACGTATAACGTATAAAGTATAACGTATAACGTATAACGTATAACGTATAACGTATAACGTATAACGTATATCGAATATCGTAAAACGTATAGCGTATAACGTATAACGTATAACGTATAAAGTATAACGTATAACGTATAACGTATAACGTATAACGTATAACGTATAACGTATAACGTATAACGTATAAAGTATAACGTATAACGTATAACGTATAACGTATAACGTATAACGTATAACGTATGACGTATAACGTATAACGTATAACGTATAACGTATAACGTATAACCAATGACGTATAACGTATAACGTATAAAGTATAACGTATAACGTATAACGTATAACGTATAACGTATAACGTATAACGTATAACGTACAACGTATAACGTATAACGTATAACGTATAACGTATAACGTATGACGTATAACGTATAACGTATAACGTATAAAGTATAACGTATAACGTATAACGTATAACGTATAACGTATAACGTATAACGTATAACGTATAACGTATAAAGTATAACGTATAACGTATAACGTATAACGTATGACGTATAACGTATAACGTATAACGTATAACGTATAACGTATGACGTATAACGTATAACGTATAACGTATAACATATAACGTATAACCTATGACGTATAACGTATAACGTATAACGTATAACGTATAACGTATAACGTATAACGTATAACGTATAACGTATAACGTATAACGTATAACGTATAACGTATAATGTATAACGTATAACATGTAACGTGTAGCGTATAACGTACAACCTATAACGTATAACGTATAACGTATAACGTATAACGTATATCGTATAACGTATAACGTATAACGTATAACATGTAACGTACAACGTATAACGTATACCGTATAACGTATAACTAATAACGTATAACGTATAACGCATAACGTATAACGTATAACGTATAACGTATAACGTATAACGTATAACGTATAACGTATAACGTATAACGCATAACGTATAACGTATAACGTATAACCTATGACGTATAACGTATAACGTATAACGTATAACGTATAACGTATAACGTATAACGTATAACGTATAACGTATAACCTATGACGTATAACGTGTAACGTATAACGTATAACGTATAACGTATAACGTATAACGTATAACGTATAACGTATAACGTATAACGTATAACGTATAACGTATAACGTATAACGTATAACGTATAACGTATAACGTATAACGTATAACGTATAACGTATAACGTATAACGTACAACGTATAACGTATCACGTTTAACGTATTACGAATAACGTATAACGTATAACGTATAACGTATAACGTATAACGTATAACGTATAACGTATAACGTATAACGTATAACGTATAACGTATAACGTATAACGTATAACGTATAGCGTACAACGTATAACGTATAAAGTATAACGTATTACGAATAACGTATAACGTATGACGTATAACGTATAACGTATAACGTTTAACGTATAACGTATAACGTATAACGTATAACGTACAACGTATAACGTATCACGTTTAACGTATTACGAATAACGTATAACGTATAACGTATAACGTATAACGTATAACGTATAACGTATAACGTATAACGTATAACGTATAACGTATAACGTATAACGTATAACGTATAACGTATAACGTATAACGTATAACGTATAACGTATAACGTATAACGTATAACGTATAACGTATAACGTATAACGTATAACGTATAACGTATAACGTATAACGTATAACGTATAACGTATAACGTATAACGTATAACGTATAAAGTATAACGTATAACGTATAACGTATAACGTATAACGTATAACGTATAACGTATAACGTATAACGTATAACTTATAACGTATAACGTATAACGTATAACGTATGACGTATAACGTATAACGTATAACGTATAACGTATAACGTATGACGTATAACGTATAACGTATAACGTATAACATATAACGTATAACCTATGACGTATAACGTATAACGTATAACGTATAACGTATAACGTATAACGTATAACGTATAACGTATAACGTATAACGTATAACGTATAACGTATAACGTATAATGTATAACGTATAACATGTAACGTGTAGCGTATAACGTACAACCTATAACGTATAACGTATAACGTATAACGTATAACGTATATCGTATAACGTATAACGTATAACGTATAACATGTAACGTACAACGTATAACGTATACCGTATAACGTATAACTAATAACGTATAACGTATAACGCATAACGTATAACGTATAACGTATAACGTATAACGTATAACGTATAACGCATAACGTATAACGTATAACGTATAACCTATGACGTATAATGTATAACGTATAACGTATAACGTATAACGTATAACGTATAACGTATAACGTATAACGTATAACCTATGACGTATAACGTGTAACGTATAACGTATAACGTATAACGTATAACGTATAACGTATAACGTATAACGTATAACGTATAACGTATAACGTATAACGTATAAAGTATAACGTATAACGTATAACGTATAACGTATAACGTATAACGTATAACGTATAACGTATAACGTATAACGTATAACGTATAACGTATAACGTATAACGTATAACATGTAATGTATAACGTATAACGTATAACGTATAACGTATAACGTATAACGTATAACGTATAACGTATAACGTATAACGTATAACGTATAACGTATAGCGTATAACGTATAACATGTAATGTATAACGTATAACGTATAACGTATAATGTGTAACGTATAACGTATAACGTATAACGTATAACGTACAACGTATAACGTATAACGTATAACGTATAACGTATAACGTATAACGTATAACGTATAACGTATAACGTATAAAGTATAACGTATAACGTATAACGTATAACGTATAACGTATAACGTATAACGTATAACGTATAACGTATAAAGTATAACGTATAACGTATAACGTATAACGTATAACGTATAACGTATAACGTATGACGTATAACGTATAACGTATAACGTATAACGTATAACGTATAACCAATGACGTATAACGTATAACGTATAAAGTATAACGTATAACGTATAACGTATAACGTATAACGTATAACGTATATCGAATATCGTAAAACGTATAGCGTATAACGTATAACGTATAACGTGTAACGAAGTACGTATAACGAATAACGTATAACGTATATCGTATAACGTACATCTTATAACGTATAACGTACAACGTATAACGTATAACGTATAACGTATAACGTACAACGTATAACGTATAACGTATAACGTATAACGTATAACGTATAACGTATAACGTATAACGTATAACGTATAACGTATAACGTATAACGTATAACGTATAACGTATAACGTATAACGTATAACGTATAACGTATAACGTATAACGTATAACGTATAACGTATAACGTATAACGTATAACGTATAACGTATAACGTATAACGTATAACGTATAACGTATAACCTATAACGTATAACGTATAACGTATAACATGTAATGTATAACGTATAACGTATAACGTATAATGTGTAACGTATAACGTATAACGTATAACGTATAACGTACAACGTATAACGTATAACGTATAACGTATAACGTATAACGTATGACGTATAACGTATAACGTATAACGTATAAAGTATAACGTATAACGTATAACGTATAACGTATAACGTATAACGTATAACGTATAACGTATAACGTATAAAGTATAACGTATAACGTATAACGTATAACGTATGACGTATAACGTATAACGTATAACGTATAACGTATAACGTATGACGTATAACGTATAACGTATAACGTATAACATATAACGTATAACCTATGACGTATAACGTATAACGTATAACGTATAACGTATAACGTATAACGTATAACGTATAACGTATAACGTATAACGTATAACGTATAACGTATAACGTATAACGTATAATGTATAACGTATAACATGTAACGTGTAGCGTATAACGTACAACCTATAACGTATAACGTATAACGTATAACGTATAACGTATATCGTATAACGTATAACGTATAACGTATAACATGTAACGTACAACGTATAACGTATACCGTATAACGTATAACTAATAACGTATAACGTATAACGCATAACGTATAACGTATAACGTATAACGTATAACGTATAACGTATAACGTATAACGTATAACGAATAACGTATAACGTATAACGTATAACCTATGACGTATAACGTATAACGTATAACGTATAACGTATAACGTATAACGTATAACGTATAACGTATAACGTATAACCTATGACGTATAACGTGTAACGTATAACGTATAACGTATAACGTATAACGTATAACGTATAACGTATAACGTATAACGTATAACGTATAACGTATAACGTATAACGTATAACGTATAACGTATAACGTATAAAGTATAACGTATAACGTATAACGTATAACGTATAACGTATAACGTATAACCTATGACGTATAACGTATAACTTATAACGTATAACGTATAACGTATAACGTATAGCGTACAACGTATAACGTATAAAGTATAACGTATTACGAATAACGTATAACGTATGACGTATAACGTATAACGTATAACGTTTAACGTATAACGTATAACGTATAAGGTATAACGTACAACGTATAACGTATCACGTTTAACGTATTACGAATAACGTATAACGTATAACGTATAACGTATAACGTATAACGTATAACGTATAACGTATAACGTATAACGTATAACGTATAACGTATAACGTATAACGTATAACGTATAACGTATAACGTATAACGTATAACGTATAACGTATAACGTATAACGTATAACGTATAACGTATAACGTATAACGTATAACGTATAACGTATAACTTGTAACGAATAACGTATCACGTATAAAGTATAACGTATAACGCATATCGTATAACGTATAACATATAACGAATAACGTAAAACGCATAACGTATAACGTATAACGTATAACGTATAACGTATAACGTATAACGTATAACGTATAACGTATAACGTATAACGTATAACGTATAACGTATAACGTATAACGTATAACGTATGACGTATAACGTATAACGTATAACGTATAACGTATAACGTATAAACTATGACGTTTAACGTATAACGTATAAAGTATAACGTATAACGTATAACGTATAACGTATAACGTATAACGTATATCGAATATCGTAAAACGTATAACGTATAACGTATAACGTATAACGTGTAACGAAGTACGTATAACGAATAACGTATAACGTATATCGTATAACGTACAACTTATAACGTATAACGTACAACGTATAACGTATAACGTATAACGTATAACGTATAACGTATAACGTATAACGTATAACGTATGACGTATAACGTATAACGTATAACGTATAACGTATAACGTATAACCTATGACGTTTAACGTATAACGTATAAAGTATAACGTATAACGTATAACGTATAACGTATAACGTATAACGTATAACGTATAACGTATAACGTATAACGTATAACGTATATCGTATAACGTATAACGTATAACGAATAACGTAAAACGTATAACGCATAATGTATAACGTATAACGTATAACGTATAACGTATAACCTATGACGTATAACGTATAACGTATAACGTATAACTTCTAACGAAAAACGTATAACGAATAACGTAAAACGTATGACGCATTACATGCTACGTATAACGTATAACGTTCAACGTATAACCTATGACGTATAACGTATAACTTGTAACGTAAAACGTATAACGTATAACGTATAACCCATAACGTATAACGTATAACGTATAACGTATAACGTATAACGCCTAACGTATAACGTATAACGTATAACGTATAAAGTATAACGTATAACGTATAACGTATAACGTATAACGTATAACGTATAACGTATAACGTGTAACGTATAACGTATAACGTATAACGTATAACGTATAACGTATAACGTATAACGTATAACGTATAACGTATAACAGATAACGTATGACGTATAACGTATAACGTATAACGTATAAGGTATAACGTATGACGTATAACGTATAACCTATGACGTATAACGTATAACGTATAACGTATAACGTATAACGTATAACGTATAACGTATAACGTATAATGTATAACGTATAACATGTAACGTGTAGCGTATAACGTACAACGTATAACGTATAACGTATAACGTATAACGTATAACGTATATCGTATAACGTATAACGTATAACGTATAACATGTAACGTACAACGTATAACGTATACCGTATAACGTATAACTAATAACTTTTAACGTGTAACGCATAACGTATAACGTATAACGTATAACGAATAACGTATAACGTATAACGTATAACGCATAACGTATAACGCATAACGTATAACGTATAACGTATAACCTATGACGTATAACGTATAACGTATAACGTATAACGTATAACGTATAACGTATAACGTATAACGTATAACGTATAACCTATGACGTATAACGTGTAACGTATAACGTATAACGTATAACGTATAACGTATAACGTATAACGTATAACGTATAACGTATAACGTATAACGCATAACGTATAACGCATAACGTATAACGTATAACGTATAACCTATGACGTATAACGTATAACGTATAACGTATAACGTATAACGTATAACGTATAACGTATAACGTATAACGTATAACCTATGACGTATAACGTGTAACGTATAACGTATAACGTATAACGTATAACGTATAACGTATAACGTATAACGTATAACGTATAACGTGTAACGTATAACGTATAACGTATAACGTATAACGTATAACGTATAACGTATAACGTATAACGTATAACGTATAACGTATAACGTATAACGTATAACGTATAACGTATAACGTATAACGTATAACGTATAACGTATAACGTATAACGTATAACGTATAGCGTATAACGTATAACGTATAACGTATAACGTATAACGTATATCGTATAACGTATAACGCATAACGAATAACGTAAAACGTATAACGCAAAATGTATAACGTATAACGTATAACGTATAACGTATAACCTTTGACGTATAACGTATAACGTATAACGTATAACTTGTAACGTATAACGTATAACGTATAACTTATAACGTATAACGTATAACGTATAACGTATAACGTATGTTGTATAACGTATAACGTATAACGTATAACGTATAACGTATAACGTATGACGTATAACGTATAACGTATAACGTATAACATATAACGTATAACCTATGACGTATAACGTATAACGTATAACGTATAACGTATAACGTATAACCTATGACGTATAACGTATAACTTGTAACGTATAACGTATAACGTATAACGTATAACGTATAACCTATAACGTATAACGCATAACGTATAACGTATAACGTATAACGTATAACGTATAACGTATAACGTATAACGTATAACGTATAACGTATAAAGTATAACGTATAACGTATAACGTATAACGTATAACGTATAACGTATAACGTATAACTTATAACGTATAACGTATAACGTATAACGTATGACGTATAACGTAAAACGTATAACGTATAACGTATAACGTATGACGTATAACGTATAACGTATAACGTATAACATATAACGTATAACCTATGACGTATAACGTATAACGTATAACGTATAACGTATAACGTATAACTTGTAACGTATAACGTATAACGTATAACGTATAACCTATAACGTATAACGCATAACGTATAACGCATAACGTATAACGTATAACGTATAACGTATAACGTATAACGTATAACGTATAAAGTATAACGTATAACGTATAACGTATAACGTATAACGTATAACGTATAACGTATAACGTATAACGTATAACGTATAACTTATAACGTATAACGTATAACGTATAACGTATGACATATAACGTATAACGTATAACGTATAACGTATAACGTATGACGTATAACGTATAACGTATAACGTATAACATATAACGTATAACCTATGACGTATAACGTATAACGTATAACGTATAACGTATAACGTGTAACGTATAACGTATAATGTATAACGTATAACATGTAACGTGTAGCGTATAACGTACAACGTATAACGTGTAACGTATAACGTATAACGTATAACGTATATCGTATAACGAATAGAGTATAACGTATAACATGTAACGTACAACGTATAACGTATACCGTATACCGTATAACGTATAACTAATAACGTATAACGTATAACGCATAACGTATAACGTATAACGTATAACGTATAACGTATAACGTATAACGTATAACGTATAACGCATAACGTATAACGCATAACGTATAACGTATAACGTATAACCTATGACGTATAACGTATAACGTATAACGTATAACGTATAACGTATAACGTATAACGTATAACGTATAACGTATAACGTATAACCTATGACGTATAACGTGTAACGTATAACGTATAACGTATAACGTATAACGTATAACGTATAACGTATAACGTATAACGTATAACGTATAAAGTATAACGTATAACGTATAACGTATAACGTATAACGTATAACGTATAACGTATAACGTACAACGTATAACGTACAACGTATACCGTATAACGTATAACGTATAACGTATAACGTATAACGTATAACGTATAACGTATAACGTATAACGTATAACGTATAACGTATAACGTATAACGTATAACGTATAAACTATGGCGGATAACGTATAACTTATAACGTATAACGTATAACGTATAACGTATAGCGTACAACGTATAACGTATCACGTATAACGTATTACGAATAACGTATAACGTATGACGTATAACGTATAACGTATAACGTTTAACGTATAACGTATAACGTATAACGTATAACGTATAACGTATAACATGTAATGTATAACGTATAACGTATAATGAATAACGTATAACGTATAACGTATAACGTACAACGTATAACGTACAACGTATACCGTATAACGTATAACGTATAACGTATAACGTATAACGTATAACGTATAACGTATAACGTATAACGTATAACGTATAACGTATAACGTATAACGTATAACGTATAACGTATACCGTATAAACTATGACGGATAACGTATAACTTATAACGTATAACGTATAACGTATAACGTATAGCGTACAACGTATAACGTATCACGTATAACGTATTACGAATAACGTATAACGTATGACGTATAACGTATAACGTATAACGTTTAACGTATAACGTATAACGTATAACGTATAACGTATAACGTATAACATGTAATGTATAACGTATAACGTATAATGAATAACGTATAACGTATAACGTATAACGTTTAACGTGTAACGTATAACGTATAACGTATAACGTATAACGTATAACATGTAATGTATAACGTATAACGTATAATGAATAACGTATAACGTATAACGTATAACGTACAACGTATAACGTATCACGTTTAACGTATTACGAATAACGTATAACGTATAACGTATAACGTATAACGTATAACGTATAACGTATAACGTATAACCTATGACGTATAACGTATAACGTATAACGTATAACGTATAACGTATAACGTATAACGTACAACGTATAACGTACAACGTATACCGTATAACGTATAACGTATAACGTATAACGTATAACGTATAACGTATAACGTATAACGTATAACCTATGACGTATAACGTGTAACGTATAACGTATAACGTATAACGTATAACGTATAACGTATTACGAATAACGTATAACGTATAACGTATAACGTATAACGTATAACGTATAACGTATAACCTATGACGTATAACGTATAACGTATAGCGTATAACGTATAACGTATAACGTATAACGTATAACGTATAACGTATAACGTATAACGTATAACGTATAACGTATAACGTATAACGTATAACGTATAACGTATAACGTATAACGTAAAACGTATAACGCAAAATGTATAACGTATAACGTATAACGTATAACGTATAACCTTTGACGTATAACGTATAACGTATAACGTATAACTTGTAACGTATAACGTATAACGTATAACTTATAACGTATAACGTATAACGTATAACGTATAACGTATAACGTATGATGTATAACGTATAACGTATAACGTATAACGTATAACGTATGACGTATAACGTATAACGTATAACGTATAACATATAACGTATAACCTATGACGTATAACGTATAACGTATAACGTATAACGTATAACGTATAACCTATGACGTATAACGTATAACTTGTAACGTATAACGTATAACGTATAACGTATAACGTATAACGTATAACCTATAACGTATAACGCATAACGTATAACGTATAACGTATAACGTATAACGTATAACGTATAACGTATAACGTATAACGTATAACGTATAAAGTATAACGTATAACGTATAACGAATAACGTATAACCTATGACGTATAACGTATAACGTATAACGTATAACGTATAACGTATAACGTATAACGTACAACGTATAACGTACAACGTATACCGTATAACGTATAACGTATAACGTATAACGTATAACGTATAACGTATAACGTATAACGTATAACGTATAACGTATAACGTATAACGTATAACGTATAACGTATAAACTATGACGGATAACGTATAACTTATAACGTATAACGTATAACGTATAACGTATAGCGTACAACGTATAACGTATCACGTATAACGTATTACGAATAACGTATAACGTATGACGTATAACGTATAACGTATAACGTTTAACGTATAACGTATAACGTATAACGTATAACGTATAACGTATAACGTATAACGTATAACCTATGACGTATAACGTATAACGTATAACGTATAACGTATAACGTATAACGTATAACGTACAACGTATAACGTACAACGTATACCGTATAACGTATAACGTATAACGTATAACGTATAACGTATAACGTATAACGTATAACGTATAACGTATAACGTATAACCTATGACGTATAACGTGTAACGTATAACGTATAACGTATAACGTATAACGTATAACGTATTACGAATAACGTATAACGTATAACGTATAACGTATAACGTATAACGTATAACGTATAACCTATGACGTATAACGTATAACGTATAACGTATAACGTATAACGTATAACGTATAACGTATAACGTATAACGTATAACGTATAACGTATAACGTATAACGTATAACGTATAACGTATAACGTATAACGTATAACGTATAACGTATAACGTATAACGTATAACGTATAACGTATAACGTATAACGTATAACGTATAACGTATAACGTATAACGTATAACGTATAACGTATAACGTATAACGTATAACGTAGAACGTATAACGTATAGCGTATAACGCATAACGTATAACGTATAACGTATAACGTATACCGTATAACGTATAACGCATAACGAATAACGTAAAACGTATAACGCATAATGTATAACGTATAACGTATAACGTATAACGTATAACCTATGACGTATAACGTATAACGTATAACGTATAACTTGTAACGAAAAACGTATAACGAATAACGTAAAAGGTATGACGCATTACATGCTACGTATAACGTATAACGTTCAACGTATAACCTATGACGTGTAACGTATAACTTGTAACGTATAACGTATAACGTATAACGTATAACCTATAACGTATAACGCATAACGTATAACGTATAACGTATAACGTATAACGTATAACGTATAACGTATAACGTATAACGTATAAAGTATAACGTATAACGTATAACGTATAACGTATAACGTATAACGTATAACGTATAACGTATAACGTATAACGTATAACTTATAACGTATAACGTATAACGTATAACGTGTGACGTATAACGTATAACGTATAACGTATAACGTATAACGTATGACGTATAACGTATAACGTATAACGTATAACATATAACGTATAACCTATGACGTGTAACGTATAACGTATAACGTATAACGTATAACGTATAACGTATAATGTATAACGTATAACATGTAACGTGTAGCGTATAACGTACAACGTATAACGTGTAACGTATAACGTATAACGTATAACGTATAACGTATAACGTATAACCTATGACGTATAACGTGTAACGTATAACGTATAACGTATAACGTATAACGTATAACGTATAACGTATAACGTATAACGTATAAAGTATAACGTATAACGTATAACGTATAACGTATAACGTATAACGTATAACGTATAACGTACAACGTATAACGTACAACGTATACCGTATAACGTATAACGTATAACGTATAACGTATAACGTATAACGTATAACGTATAACGTATAACGTATAACGTATAACGTATAACCTATGACGGATAACGTATAACCTATAACGTACAACGTATAACGTATAACGTATAGCGTACAACGTATAACGTATCACGTATAACGTATTACGAATAACGTATAACGTATGACGTATAACGTATAACGTATAACGTTTAACGTATAACGTATAACGTATAACGCATAACGTATAACATGTAATGTATAACGTATAACGTATAATGAATAACGTATAACGTATAACGTATAACGTACAACGTATAACGTATCACGTTTAACGTATTACGAATAACGTATAACGTATAAAGTATAACGTATAACGTATAACCTATGACGTATAACGTATAACGTATAACGTATAACGTATAACGTATAACGTATAACGTATAACGTATAACGTATAACCTATGACGTATAACGTGTAACGTATAACGTATAACGTATAACGTATAACGCATAACGTATAACGTACAACGTATAACGTACAACGTATACCGTATAACGTATAACGTATAACGTATAACGTATAACGTATAACGTATAACGTATAACGTATAACGTATAACGTATAACGTATAACCTATGACGTATAACGTGTAACGTATAACGTATAACGTATAACGTATAACGTATAACGTATACCGTATAACGTATAACGTATAACGTATAAAGTATAACGTATAACGTATAACGTATAACGTATAACTTATAACGTAAAACGCATAACGTATAACGTACAACGTATAACGTACAACGTATACCGTATAACGTATAACGTATAACGTATAACGTATAACGTATAACGTATAACGTATAACGTATAACGTATAACGTATAACGTATAACGTATAACCTATGACGTATAACGTGTAACGTATAACGTATAACGTATAACGTATAACGCATAACGTATAACGTATAACGTATAAAGTATAACGTATAACGTATAACGTATAACGTATAACGTATAACGTATAACGTATAACGTACTACGTGTAACGTACAACGTATACCGTATAACGTATAACGTATAACGTATAACGTATAACGTCTAACGTATAACGTATAACGTATAACGTATAACGTATAACGTATAACGTATAACCTATGACGGATAACGTATAACTTATAACGTATAACGTATAACGTATAACGTATAGCGTATAACGTATCACGTTTAACGTATTACGAATAACGTATAACGTATAACGTATAACCTATAACGTATAACGTATAACGTATAACCTATGACTTATAACGTATAACGTATAACGTATAACGTATAGCGTACAACGTATAACGTACCACGTATAACGTATTACGAATAACGTATAACGTATGACGTATAACGTATAACGTATAACGTTTAACGTATAACGTATAACGTATAACGCATAACGTATAACATGTAATGTATAACGTATAACTTATAATGAATAACGTATAACGTATAACGTATAACGTACAACGTATAACGTATCACGTTTAACGTATTACGAATAACGTATAACGTATAACGTATAACGTATAACGTATAACGTATAACGTATAACGTATAACCTATGACGTATAACGTATAACGTATAACGTATAACGTATAACGTATAACCTATGACGTATAACGTATAACTTGTAACGTATAACGTATAACGTATAACGTATAACGTATAACGTATAACCTATAACGTATAACGCATAACGTATAACGTATAACGTATAACGTATAACGTATAACGTATAACGTATAACGTATAACGTATAACGTATAAAGTATAACGTATAACGTATAACGAATAACGTATAACCTATGACGTATAACGTATAACGTATAACGTATAACGTATAACGTATAACGTATAACGTACAACGTATAACGTACAACGTATACCGTATAACGTATAACGTATAACGTATAACGTATAACGTATAACGTATAACGTATAACGTATAACGTATAACGTATAACGTATAACGTATAACGTATAACGTATAAACTATGACGGATAACGTATAACTTATAACGTATAACGTATAACGTATAACGTATAGCGTACAACGTATAACGTATCACGTATAACGTATTACGAATAACGTATAACGTATGACGTATAACGTATAACGTATAACGTTTAACGTATAACGTATAACGTATAACGTATAACGTATAACGTATAACGTATAACGTATAACCTATGACGTATAACGTATAACGTATAACGTATAACGTATAACGTATAACGTATAACGTACAACGTATAACGTACAACGTATACCGTATAACGTATAACGTATAACGTATAACGTATAACGTATAACGTATAACGTATAACGTATAACGTATAACGTATAACCTATGACGTATAACGTGTAACGTATAACGTATAACGTATAACGTATAACGTATAACGTATTACGAATAACGTATAACGTATAACGTATAACGTATAACGTATAACGTATAACGTATAACCTATGACGTATAACGTATAACGTATAACGTATAACGTATAACGTATAACGTATAACGTATAACGTATAACGTATAACGTATAACGTATAACGTATAACGTATAACGTATAACGTATAACGTATAACGTATAACGTATAACGTATAACGTATAACGTATAACGTATAACGTATAACGTATAACGTATAACGTATAACGTATAACGTATAACGTATAACGTATAACGTATAACGTATAACGTATAACGTATAACGTAGAACGTATAACGTATAGCGTATAACGCATAACGTATAACGTATAACGTATAACGTATACCGTATAACGTATAACGCATAACGAATAACGTAAAACGTATAACGCATAATGTATAACGTATAACGTATAACGTATAACGTATAACCTATGACGTATAACGTATAACGTATAACGTATAACTTGTAACGAAAAACGTATAACGAATAACGTAAAAGGTATGACGCATTACATGCTACGTATAACGTATAACGTTCAACGTATAACCTATGACGTATAACGTATAACTTGTAACGTATAACGTATAACGTATAACGTATAACCTATAACGTATAACGCATAACGTATAACGTATAACGTATAACGTATAACGTATAACGTATAACGTATAACGTATAACGTATAAAGTATAACGTATAACGTATAACGTATAACGTATAACGTATAACGTATAACGTATAACGTATAACGTATAACGTATAACTTATAACGTATAACGTATAACGTATAACGTGTGACGTATAACGTATAACGTATAACGTATAACGTATAACGTATGACGTATAACGTATAACGTATAACGTATAACATATAACGTATAACCTATGACGTGTAACGTATAACGTATAACGTATAACGTATAACGTATAACGTATAATGTATAACGTATAACATGTAACGTGTAGCGTATAACGTACAACGTATAACGTGTAACGTATAACGTATAACGTATAACGTATAACGTATAACGTATAACCTATGACGTATAACGTGTAACGTATAACGTATAACGTATAACGTATAACGTATAACGTATAACGTATAACGTATAACGTATAAAGTATAACGTATAACGTATAACGTATAACGTATAACGTATAACGTATAACGTATAACGTACAACGTATAACGTACAACGTATACCGTATAACGTATAACGTATAACGTATAACGTATAACGTATAACGTATAACGTATAACGTATAACGTATAACGTATAACGTATAACCTATGACGGATAACGTATAACCTATAACGTACAACGTATAACGTATAACGTATAGCGTACAACGTATAACGTATCACGTATAACGTATTACGAATAACGTATAACGTATGACGTATAACGTATAACGTATAACGTTTAACGTATAACGTATAACGTATAACGCATAACGTATAACATGTAATGTATAACGTATAACGTATAATGAATAACGTATAACGTATAACGTATAACGTACAACGTATAACGTATCACGTTTAACGTATTACGAATAACGTATAACGTATAAAGTATAACGTATAACGTATAACCTATGACGTATAACGTATAACGTATAACGTATAACGTATAACGTATAACGTATAACGTATAACGTATAACCTATGACGTATAACGTGTAACGTATAACGTATAACGTATAACGTATAACGCATAACGTATAACGTACAACGTATAACGTACAACGTATACCGTATAACGTATAACGTATAACGTATAACGTATAACGTATAACGTATAACGTATAACGTATAACGTATAACGTATAACGTATAACCTATGACGTATAACGTGTAACGTATAACGTATAACGTATAACGTATAACGTATAACGTATACCGTATAACGTATAACGTATAACGTATAAAGTATAACGTATAACGTATAACGTATAACGTATAACTTATAACGTAAAACGCATAACGTATAACGTACAACGTATAACGTACAACGTATACCGTATAACGTATAACGTATAACGTATAACGTATAACGTATAACGTATAACGTATAACGTATAACGTATAACGTATAACGTATAACGTATAACCTATGACGTATAACGTGTAACGTATAACGTATAACGTATAACGTATAACGCATAACGTATAACGTATAACGTATAAAGTATAACGTATAACGTATAACGTATAACGTATAACGTATAACGTATAACGTATAACGTACTACGTGTAACGTACAACGTATACCGTATAACGTATAACGTATAACGTATAACGTATAACGTATAACGTATAACGTATAACGTATAACGTATAACGTATAACGTATAACGTATAACCTATGACGGATAACGTATAACTTATAACGTATAACGTATAACGTATAACGTATAGCGTACAACGTATAACGTATCACGTTTAACGTATTACGAATAACGTATAACGTATAACGTATAACCTATAACGTATAACGTATAACGTATAACCTATGACTTATAACGTATAACGTATAACGTATAACGTATAGCGTACAACGTATAACGTACCACGTATAACGTATTACGAATAACGTATAACGTATGACGTATAACGTATAACGTATAACGTTTAACGTATAACGTATAACGTATAACGCATAACGTATAACATGTAATGTATAACGTATAACTTATAATGAATAACGTATAACGTATAACGTATAACGTACAACGTATAACGTATCACGTTTAACGTATTACGAATAACGTATAACGTATAACGTATAACGTATAACGTATAACGTATAACGTATAACGTATAACGTATAACGTATAACGTATAACGTATAACGTAGAACGTATAACGTATAGCGTATAACGCATAACGTATAACGTATAACGTATAACGTATACCGTATAACGTATAACGCATAACGAATAACGTAAAACGTATAACGCATAATGTATAACGTATAACGTATAACGTATAACGTATAACCTATGACGTATAACGTATAACGTATAACGTATAACTTGTAACGAAAAACGTATAACGAATAACGTAAAAGGTATGACGCATTACATGCTACGTATAACGTATAACGTTCAACGTATAACCTATGACGTATAACGTATAACTTGTAACGTATAACGTATAACGTATAACGTATAACCTATAACGTATAACGCATAACGTATAACGTATAACGTATAACGTATAACGTATAACGTATAACGTATAACGTATAACGTATAACGTATAAAGTATAACGTATAACGTATAACGTATAACGTATAACGTATAACGTATAACGTATAACGTATAACGTATAACGTATAACTTATAACGTATAACGTATAACGTATAACGTGTGACGTATAACGTATAACGTATAACGTATAACGTATAACGTATGACGTATAACGTATAACGTATAACGTATAACATATAACGTATAACCTATGACGTGTAACGTATAACGTATAACGTATAACGTATAACGTATAACGTATAATGTATAACGTATAACATGTAACGTGTAGCGTATAACGTACAACGTATAACGTGTAACGTATAACGTATAACGTATAACGTATAACGTATAACGTATAACCTATGACGTATAACGTGTAACGTATAACGTATAACGTATAACGTATAACGTATAACGTATAACGTATAACGTATAACGTATAAAGTATAACGTATAACGTATAACGTATAACGTATAACGTATAACGTATAACGTATAACGTACAACGTATAACGTACAACGTATACCGTATAACGTATAACGTATAACGTATAACGTATAACGTATAACGTATAACGTATAACGTATAACGTATAACGTATAACGTATAACCTATGACGGATAACGTATAACCTATAACGTATAACGTATAACGTATAACGTATAGCGTACAACGTATAACGTATCACGTATAACGTATTACGAATAACGTATAACGTATGACGTATAACGTATAACGTATAACGTTTAACGTATAACGTATAACGTATAACGCATAACGTATAACATGTAATGTATAACGTATAACGTATAATGAATAACGTATAACGTATAACGTATAACGTACAACGTATAACGTATCACGTTTAACGTATTACGAATAACGTATAACGTATAAAGTATAACGTATAACGTATAACCTATGACGTATAACGTATAACGTATAACGTATAACGTATAACGTATAACGTATAACGTATAACGTATAACCTATGACGTATAACGTGTAACGTATAACGTATAACGTATAACGTATAACGCATAACGTATAACGTACAACGTATAACGTACAACGTATACCGTATAACGTATAACGTATAACGTATAACGTATAACGTATAACGTATAACGTATAACGTATAACGTATAACCTATGACGTATAACGTGTAACGTATAACGTATAACGTATAACGTATAACGTATAACGTATACCGTATAACGTATAACGTATAACGTATAAAGTATAACGTATAACGTATAACGTATAACGTATAACTTATAACGTAAAACGCATAACGTATAACGTACAACGTATAACGTACAACGTATACCGTATAACGTATAACGTATAACGTATAACGTATAACGTATAACGTATAACGTATAACGTATAACGTATAACGTATAACGTATAACGTATAACGTATAACCTATGACGTATAACGTGTAACGTATAACGTATAACGTATAACGTATAACGCATAACGTATAACGTATAACGTATAAAGTATAACGTATAACGTATAACGTATAACGTATAACGTATAACGTATAACGTATAACGTACTACGTATAACGTACAACGTATACCGTATAACGTATAACGTATAACGTATAACGTATAACGTATAACGTATAACGTATAACGTATAACGTATAACGTATAACGTATAACCTATGACGGATAACGTATAACTTATAACGTATAACGTATAACGTATAACGTATAGCGTACAACGTATAACGTATCACGTTTAACGTATTACGAATAACGTATAACGTATAACGTATAACCTATAACGTATAACGTATAACGTATAACCTATGACTTATAACGTATAACGTATAACGTATAACGTATAGCGTACAACGTATAACGTACCACGTATAACGTATTACGAATAACGTATAACGTATGACGTATAACGTATAACGTATAACGTTTAACGTATAACGTATAACGTATAACGCATAACGTATAACATGTAATGTATAACGTATAACTTATAATGAATAACGTATAACGTATAACGTATAACGTACAACGTATAACGTATCACGTTTAACGTATTACGAATAACGTATAACGTATAACGTATAACCTATAACGTATAACGTATAACGTATAACCTATGACTTATAACGTATAACGTATAACGTATAACGTATAGCGTACAACGTATAACGTACCACGTATAACGTATTACGAATAACGTATAACGTATGACGTATAACGTATAACGTATAACGTTTAACGTATAACGTATAACGTATAACGCATAACGTATAACATGTAATGTATAACGTATAACTTATAATGAATAACGTATAACGTATAACGTATAACGTACAACGTATAACGTATCACGTTTAACGTATTACGAATAACGTATAACGTATAACGTATAACGTATAACGTATAACGTATAACGTATAACGTATAACGTATAACGTATAACGTATAACGTATAACGTAGAACGTATAACGTATAGCGTATAACGCATAACGTATAACGTATAACGTATAACGTATACCGTATAACGTATAACGCATAACGAATAACGTAAAACGTATAACGCATAATGTATAACGTATAACGTATAACGTATAACGTATAACCTATGACGTATAACGTATAACGTATAACGTATAACTTGTAACGAAAAACGTATAACGAATAACGTAAAAGGTATGACGCATTACATGCTACGTATAACGTATAACGTTCAACGTATAACCTATGACGTATAACGTATAACTTGTAACGTATAACGTATAACGTATAACGTATAACCTATAACGTATAACGCATAACGTGTAACGTATAACGTATAACGTATAACGTATAACGTATAACGTATAACGTATAACGTATAACGTATAAAGTATAACGTATAACGTATAACGTATAACGTATAACGTATAACGTATAACGTATAACGTATAACGTATAACGTATAACTTATAACGTATAACGTATAACGTATAACGTGTGACGTATAACGTATAACGTATAACGTATAACGTATAACGTATGACGTATAACGTATAACGTATAACGTATAACATATAACGTATAACCTATGACGTGTAACGTATAACGTATAACGTATAACGTATAACGTATAACGTATAATGTATAACGTATAACATGTAACGTGTAGCGTATAACGTACAACGTATAACGTGTAACGTATAACGTATAACGTATAACGTATAACGTATAACGTATAACCTATGACGTATAACGTGTAACGTATAACGTATAACGTATAACGTATAACGTATAACGTATAACGTATAACGTATAACGTATAAAGTATAACGTATAACGTATAACGTATAACGTATAACGTATAACGTATAACGTATAACGTACAACGTATAACGTACAACGTATACCGTATAACGTATAACGTATAACGTATAACGTATAACGTATAACGTATAACGTATAACGTATAACGTATAACGTATAACGTATAACCTATGACGGATAACGTATAACCTATAACGTATAACGTATAACGTATAACGTATAGCGTACAACGTATAACGTATCACGTATAACGTATTACGAATAACGTATAACGTATGACGTATAACGTATAACGTATAACGTTTAACGTATAACGTATAACGTATAACGCATAACGTATAACATGTAATGTATAACGTATAACGTATAATGAATAACGTATAACGTATAACGTATAACGTACAACGTATAACGTATCACGTTTAACGTATTACGAATAACGTATAACGTATAAAGTATAACGTATAACGTATAACCTATGACGTATAACGTATAACGTATAACGTATAACGTATAACGTATAACGTATAACGTATAACGTATAACCTATGACGTATAACGTGTAACGTATAACGTATAACGTATAACGTATAACGCATAACGTATAACGTACAACGTATAACGTACAACGTATACCGTATAACGTATAACGTATAACGTATAACGTATAACGTATAACGTATAACGTATAACGTATAACGTATAACCTATGACGTATAACGTGTAACGTATAACGTATAACGTATAACGTATAACGTATAACGTATACCGTATAACGTATAACGTATAACGTATAAAGTATAACGTATAACGTATAACGTATAACGTATAACTTATAACGTAAAACGCATAACGTATAACGTACAACGTATAACGTACAACGTATACCGTATAACGTATAACGTATAACGTATAACGTATAACGTATAACGTATAACGTATAACGTATAACGTATAACGTATAACGTATAACGTATAACGTATAACCTATGACGTATAACGTGTAACGTATAACGTATAACGTATAACGTATAACGCATAACGTATAACGTATAACGTATAAAGTATAACGTATAACGTATAACGTATAACGTATAACGTATAACGTATAACGTATAACGTACTACGTATAACGTACAACGTATACCGTATAACGTATAACGTATAACGTATAACGTATAACGTATAACGTATAACGTATAACGTATAACGTATAACGTATAACGTATAACGTATAACGTATAACGTATAACGTATAACGTATAACGTATAACGTATAACGTATAACGTAGAACGTATAACGTATAGCGTATAACGCATAACGTATAACGTATAACGTATAACGTATACCGTATAACGTATAACGCATAACGAATAACGTAAAACGTATAACGCATAATGTATAACGTATAACGTATAACGTATAACGTATAACCTATGACGTATAACGTATAACGTATAACGTATAACTTGTAACGAAAAACGTATAACGAATAACGTAAAAGGTATGACGCATTACATGCTACGTATAACGTATAACGTTCAACGTATAACCTATGACGTATAACGTATAACTTGTAACGTATAACGTATAACGTATAACGTATAACCTATAACGTATAACGCATAACGTATAACGTATAACGTATAACGTATAACGTATAACGTATAACGTATAACGTATAACGTATAACGTATAAAGTATAACGTATAACGTATAACGTATAACGTATAACGTATAACGTATAACGTATAACGTATAACGTATAACGTATAACTTATAACGTATAACGTATAACGTATAACGTGTGACGTATAACGTATAACGTATAACGTATAACGTATAACGTATAACGCATAACGTATAACATGTAATGTATAACGTATAACGTATAATGAATAACGTATAACGTATAACGTATAACGTACAACGTATAACGTATCACGTTTAACGTATTACGAATAACGTATAACGTATAAAGTATAACGTATAACGTATAACCTATGACGTATAACGTATAACGTATAACGTATAACGTATAACGTATAACGTATAACGTATAACGTATAACCTATGACGTATAACGTGTAACGTATAACGTATAACGTATAACGTATAACGCATAACGTAAAACGTACAACGTATAACGTACAACGTATACCGTATAACGTATAACGTATAACGTATAACGTATAACGTATAACGTATAACGTATAACGTATAACGTATAACCTATGACGTATAACGTGTAACGTATAACGTATAACGTATAACGTATAACGTATAACGTATACCGTATAACGTATAACGTATAACGTATAAAGTATAACGTATAACGTATAACGTATAACGTATAACTTATAACGTAAAACGCATAACGTATAACGTACAACGTATAACGTACAACGTATACCGTATAACGTATAACGTATAACGTATAACGTATAACGTATAACGTATAACGTATAACGTATAACGTATAACGTATAACGTATAACGTATAACGTATAACCTATGACGTATAACGTGTAACGTATAACGTATAACGTATAACGTATAACGCATAACGTATAACGTATAACGTATAAAGTATAACGTATAACGTATAACGTATAACGTATAACGTATAACGTATAACGTATAACGTACTACGTATAACGTACAACGTATACCGTATAACGTATAACGTATAACGTATAACGTATAACGTATAACGTATAACGTATAACGTATAACGTATAACGTATAACGTATAACGTATAACGTATAACGTATAACGTATAACGTATAACGTATAACGTATAACGTATAACGTATAACGTAGAACGTATAACGTATAGCGTATAACGCATAACGTATAACGTATAACGTATAACGTATACCGTATAACGTATAACGCATAACGAATAACGTAAAACGTATAACGCATAATGTATAACGTATAACGTATAACGTATAACGTATAACCTATGACGTATAACGTATAACGTATAACGTATAACTTGTAACGAAAAACGTATAACGAATAACGTAAAAGGTATGACGCATTACATGCTACGTATAACGTATAACGTTCAACGTATAACCTATGACGTATAACGTATAACTTGTAACGTATAACGTATAACGTATAACGTATAACCTATAACGTATAACGCATAACGTATAACGTATAACGTATAACGTATAACGTATAACGTATAACGTATAACGTATAACGTATAACGTATAAAGTATAACGTATAACGTATAACGTATAACGTATAACGTATAACGTATAACGTATAACGTATAACGTATAACGTATAACTTATAACGTATAACGTATAACGTATAACGTGTGACGTATAACGTATAACGTATAACGTATAACGTATAACGTATAACGTATACCGTATAACGTATAACGCATAACGAATAACGTAAAACGTATAACGCATAATGTATAACGTATAACGTATAACGTATAACGTATAACGTATAACGTATAACGTATAACTTATAACGTATAACGTATAACGTATAACGTGTGACGTATAACGTATAACGTATAACGTATAACGTATAACGTATGACGTATAACGTATAACGTATAACGTATAACATATAACGTATAACCTATGACGTGTAACGTATAACGTATAACGTATAACGTATAACGTATAACGTATAATGTATAACGTATAACATGTAACGTGTAGCGTATAACGTACAACGTATAACGTGTAACGTATAACGTATAACGTATAACGTATAACGTATAACGTATAACCTATGACGTATAACGTGTAACGTATAACGTATAACGTATAACGTATAACGTATAACGTATAACGTATAACGTATAACGTATAAAGTATAACGTATAACGTATAACGTATAACGTATAACGTATAACGTATAACGTATAACGTACAACGTATAACGTACAACGTATACCGTATAACGTATAACGTATAACGTATAACGTATAACGTATAACGTATAACGTATAACGTATAACGTATAACGTATAACGTATAACCTATGACGGATAACGTATAACCTATAACGTATAACGTATAACGTATAACGTATAGCGTACAACGTATAACGTATCACGTATAACGTATTACGAATAACGTATAACGTATGACGTATAACGTATAACGTATAACGTTTAACGTATAACGTATAACGTATAACGCATAACGTATAACATGTAATGTATAACGTATAACGTATAATGAATAACGTATAACGTATAACGTATAACGTACAACGTATAACGTATCACGTTTAACGTATTACGAATAACGTATAACGTATAAAGTATAACGTATAACGTATAACCTATGACGTATAACGTATAACGTATAACGTATAACGTATAACGTATAACGTATAACGTATAACGTATAACCTATGACGTATAACGTGTAACGTATAACGTATAACGTATAACGTATAACGCATAACGTATAACGTACAACGTATAACGTACAACGTATACCGTATAACGTATAACGTATAACGTATAACGTATAACGTATAACGTATAACGTATAACGTATAACGTATAACCTATGACGTATAACGTGTAACGTATAACGTATAACGTATAACGTATAACGTATAACGTATACCGTATAACGTATAACGTATAACGTATAAAGTATAACGTATAACGTATAACGTATAACGTATAACTTATAACGTAAAACGCATAACGTATAACGTACAACGTATAACGTACAACGTATACCGTATAACGTATAACGTATAACGTATAACGTATAACGTATAACGTATAACGTATAACGTATAACGTATAACGTATAACGTATAACGTATAACGTATAACCTATGACGTATAACGTGTAACGTATAACGTATAACGTATAACGTATAACGCATAACGTATAACGTATAACGTATAAAGTATAACGTATAACGTATAACGTATAACGTATAACGTATAACGTATAACGTATAACGTACTACGTATAACGTACAACGTATACCGTATAACGTATAACGTATAACGTATAACGTATAACGTATAACGTATAACGTATAACGTATAACGTATAACGTATAACGTATAACGTATAACGTATAACGTATAACGTATAACGTATAACGTATAACGTATAACGTATAACGTAGAACGTATAACGTATAGCGTATAACGCATAACGTATAACGTATAACGTATAACGTATACCGTATAACGTATAACGCATAACGAATAACGTAAAACGTATAACGCATAATGTATAACGTATAACGTATAACGTATAACGTATAACCTATGACGTATAACGTATAACGTATAACGTATAACTTGTAACGAAAAACGTATAACGAATAACGTAAAAGGTATGACGCATTACATGCTACGTATAACGTATAACGTTCAACGTATAACCTATGACGTATAACGTATAACTTGTAACGTATAACGTATAACGTATAACGTATAACCTATAACGTATAACGCATAACGTATAACGTATAACGTATAACGTATAACGTATAACGTATAACGTATAACGTATAACGTATAACGTATAAAGTATAACGTATAACGTATAACGTATAACGTATAACGTATAACGTATAACGTATAACGTATAACGTATAACGTATAACTTATAACGTATAACGTATAACGTATAACGTGTGACGTATAACGTATAACGTATAACGTATAACGTATAACGTATGACGTATAACGTATAACGTATAACGTATAACATATAACGTATAACCTATGACGTGTAACGTATAACGTATAACGTATAACGTATAACGTATAACGTATAATGTATAACGTATGACATGTAACGTGTAGCGTATAACGTACAACGTATAACGTGTAACGTATAACGTATAACGTATAACGTATAACGTATAACGTATAAACTATGACGTATAACGTGTAACGTATAACGTATAACGTGTAACGTATATCGTATAACGTATAACGTATAACGTATAACGTATAAAGTATAACGTATAACGTATAACGTATAACGTATAACGTATAACGTATAACGTATAACGTACAACGTATAACGTACAACGTATACCGTATAACGTATAACGTATAACGTATAACGTATAACGTATAACGTATAACGTATAACGTATAACGTATAACGTATAACGTATAACCTATGACGGATAACGTATAACCTATAACGTATAACGTATAACGTATAAAGTATAGCGTACAACGTATAACGTATCACGTATAACGTATTACGAATAACGTATAACGTATGACGTATAACGTATAACGTATAACGTTTAACGTATAACGTATAACGTATAACGCATAACGTATAACATGTAATGTATAACGTATAACGTATAATGAATAACGTATAACGTATAACGTATAACGTATAACCTATGACGTATAACGTATAACGTATAACGTATAACGTATAACGTATAACGTATAACGTATAACGTATAACCTATGACGTATAACGTGTAACGTATAACGTATAACGTATAACGTATAACGCATAACGTATAACGTACAACGTATAACGTACAACGTATACCGTATAACGTATAACGTATAACGTATAACGTATAACGTATAACGTATAACGTATAACGTATAACGTATAACCTATGACGTATAACGTGTAACGTATAACGTATAACGTATAACGTATAACGTATAACGTATACCGTATAATGTATAACGTATAACGTATAAAGTATAACGTATAACGTATAACGTATAACGTATAACTTATAACGTAAAACGCATAACGTATAACGTACAACGTATAACGTACAACGTATACCGTATAACGTATAACGTATAACGTATAACGTATAACGTATAACGTATAACGTATAACGTATAACGTATAACGTATAACGTATAACGTATAACGTATAACCTATGACGTATAACGTGTAACGTATAACGTATAACGTATAACGTAAAACGCATAACGTATAACGTATAACGTATAAAGTATAACGTATAACGTATAACGTATAACGTATAACGTATAACGTATAACGTATAACGTACTACGTATAACGTACAACGTATACCGTATAACGTATAACGTATAACGTATAACGTATAACGTATAACGTATAACGTATAACGTATAACGTATAACGTATAACGTATAACCTATGACGGATAACGTATAACTTATAATGAATAACGTATAACGTATAACGTATAACGTACAACGTATAACGTATCACGTTTAACGTATTACGAATAACGTATAACGTATAACGTATAACCTATAACGTATAACGTATAACGTATAACCTATGACTTATAACGTATAACGTATAACGTATAACGTATAGCGTACAACGTATAACGTACCACGTATAACGTATTACGAATAACGTATAACGTATGACGTATAACGTATAACGTATAACGTTTAACGTATAACGTATAACGTATAACGCATAACGTATAACATGTAATGTATAACGTATAACTTATAATGAATAACGTATAACGTATAACGTATAACGTACAACGTATAACGTATCACGTTTAACGTATTACGAATAACGTATAACGTATAACGTATAACGTATAACGTATAACGTATAACGTATAACGTATAACGTATAACGTATAACGTATAACGTATAACGTAGAACGTATAACGTATAGCGTATAACGCATAACGTATAACGTATAACGTATAACGTATACCGTATAACGTATAACGCATAACGAATAACGTAAAACGTATAACGCATAATGTATAACGTATAACGTATAACGTATAACGTATAACCTATGACGTATAACGTATAACGTATAACGTATAACTTGTAACGAAAAACGTATAACGAATAACGTAAAAGGTATGACGCATTACATGCTACGTATAACGTATAACGTTCAACGTATAACCTATGACGTATAACGTATAACTTGTAACGTATAACGTATAACGTATAACGTATAACCTATAACGTATAACGCATAACGTATAACGTATAACGTATAACGTATAACGTATAACGTATAACGTATAACGTATAACGTATAACGTATAAAGTATAACGTATAACGTATAACGTATAACGTATAACGTATAACGTATAACGTATAACGTATAACGTATAACGTATAACTTATAACGTATAACGTATAACGTATAACGTGTGACGTATAACGTATAACGTATAACGTATAACGTGTAACGTATGACGTATAACGTATAACGTATAACGTATAACATATAACGTATAACCTATGACGTGTAACGTATAACGTATAACGTATAACGTATAACGTATAACGTATAATGTATAACGTATAACATGTAACGTGTAGCGTATAACGTACAACGTATAACGTGTAACGTATAACGTATAACGTATAACGTATAACGTATAACGTATAACCTATGACGTATAACGTGTAACGTATAACGTATAACGTATAACGTATAACGTATAACGTATAACGTATAACGTATAACGTATAAAGTATAACGTATAACGTATAACGTATAACGTATAACGTATAACGTATAACGTATAACGTACAACGTATAACGTACAACGTATACCGTATAACGTATAACGTATAACGTATAACGTATAACGTATAACGTATAACGTATAACGTATAACGTATAACGTATAACGTATAACCTATGACGGATAACGTATAACCTATAACGTATAACGTATAACGTATAACGTATAGCGTACAACGTATAACGTATCACGTATAACGTATTACGAATAACGTATAACGTATGACGTATAACGTATAACGTATAACGTTTAACGTATAACGTATAACGTATAACGCATAACGTATAACATGTAATGTATAACGTATAACGTATAATGAATAACGTATAACGTATAACGTATAACGTACAACGTATAACGTATCACGTTTAACGTATTACGAATAACGTATAACGTATAAAGTATAACGTATAACGTATAACCTATGACGTATAACGTATAACGTATAACGTATAACGTATAACGTATAACGTATAACGTATAACGTATAACCTATGACGTATAACGTGTAACGTATAACGTATAACGTATAACGTATAACGCATAACGTAAAACGTACAACGTATAACGTACAACGTATACCGTATAACGTATAACGTATAACGTATAACGTATAACGTATAACGTATAACGTATAACGTATAACGTATAACCTATGACGTATAACGTGTAACGTATAACGTATAACGTATAACGTATAACGTATAACGTATACCGTATAACGTATAACGTATAACGTATAAAGTATAACGTATAACGTATAACGTATAACGTATAACTTATAACGTAAAACGCATAACGTATAACGTACAACGTATAACGTACAACGTATACCGTATAACGTATAACGTATAACGTATAACGTATAACGTATAACGTATAACGTATAACGTATAACGTATAACGTATAACGTATAACGTATAACGTATAACCTATGACGTATAACGTGTAACGTATAACGTATAACGTATAACGTATAACGCATAACGTATAACGTATAACGTATAAAGTATAACGTATAACGTATAACGTATAACGTATAACGTATAACGTATAACGTATAACGTACTACGTATAACGTACAACGTATACCGTATAACGTATAACGTATAACGTATAACGTATAACGTATAACGTATAACGTATAACGTATAACGTATAACGTATAACGTATAACGTATAACGTATAACGTATAACGTATAACGTATAACGTATAACGTATAACGTATAACGTATAACGTAGAACGTATAACGTATAGCGTATAACGCATAACGTATAACGTATAACGTATAACGTATACCGTATAACGTATAACGCATAACGAATAACGTAAAACGTATAACGCATAATGTATAACGTATAACGTATAACGTATAACGTATAACCTATGACGTATAACGTATAACGTATAACGTATAACTTGTAACGAAAAACGTATAACGAATAACGTAAAAGGTATGACGCATTACATGCTACGTATAACGTATAACGTTCAACGTATAACCTATGACGTATAACGTATAACTTGTAACGTATAACGTATAACGTATAACGTATAACCTATAACGTATAACGCATAACGTATAACGTATAACGTATAACGTATAACGTATAACGTATAACGTATAACGTATAACGTATAACGTATAAAGTATAACGTATAACGTATAACGTATAACGTATAACGTATAACGTATAACGTATAACGTATAACGTATAACGTATAACTTATAACGTATAACGTATAACGTATAACGTGTGACGTATAACGTATAACGTATAACGTATAACGTATAACGTATGACGTATAACGTATAACGTATAACGTATAACATATAACGTATAACCTATGACGTGTAACGTATAACGTATAACGTATAACGTATAACGTATAACGTATAATGTATAACGTATAACATGTAACGTGTAGCGTATAACGTACAACGTATAACGTGTAACGTATAACGTATAACGTATAACGTATAACGTATAACGTATAACCTATGACGTATAACGTGTAACGTATAACGTATAACGTATAACGTATAACGTATAACGTATAACGTATAACGTATAACGTATAAAGTATAACGTATAACGTATAACGTATAACGTATAACGTATAACGTATAACGTATAACGTACAACGTATAACGTACAACGTATACCGTATAACGTATAACGTATAACGTATAACGTATAACGTATAACGTATAACGTATAACGTATAACGTATAACGTATAACGTATAACCTATGACGGATAACGTATAACCTATAACGTATAACGTATAACGTATAACGTATAGCGTACAACGTATAACGTATCACGTATAACGTATTACGAATAACGTATAACGTATGACGTATAACGTATAACGTATAACGTTTAACGTATAACGTATAACGTATAACGCATAACGTATAACATGTAATGTATAACGTATAACGTATAATGAATAACGTATAACGTATAACGTATAACGTACAACGTATAACGTATCACGTTTAACGTATTACGAATAACGTATAACGTATAAAGTATAACGTATAACGTATAACCTATGACGTATAACGTATAACGTATAACGTATAACGTATAACGTATAACGTATAACGTATAACGTATAACCTATGACGTATAACGTGTAACGTATAACGTATAACGTATAACGTATAACGCATAACGTATAACGTACAACGTATAACGTACAACGTATACCGTATAACGTATAACGTATAACGTATAACGTATAACGTATAACGTATAACGTATAACGTATAACGTATAACCTATGACGTATAACGTGTAACGTATAACGTATAACGTATAACGTATAACGTATAACGTATACCGTATAACGTATAACGTATAACGTATAAAGTATAACGTATAACGTATAACGTATAACGTATAACTTATAACGTAAAACGCATAACGTATAACGTACAACGTATAACGTACAACGTATACCGTATAACGTATAACGTATAACGTATAACGTATAACGTATAACGTATAACGTATAACGTATAACGTATAACGTATAACGTATAACGTATAACGTATAACCTATGACGTATAACGTGTAACGTATAACGTATAACGTATAACGTATAACGCATAACGTATAACGTATAACGTATAAAGTATAACGTATAACGTATAACGTATAACGTATAACGTATAACGTATAACGTATAACGTATAACGTACTACGTATAACGTACAACGTATACCGTATAACGTATAACGTATAACGTATAACGTATAACGTATAACGTATAACGTATAACGTATAACGTATAACGTATAACGTATAACCTATGACGGATAACGTATAACTTATAACGTATAACGTATAACGTATAACGTATAGCGTACAACGTATAACGTATCACGTTTAACGTATTACGAATAACGTATAACGTATAACGTATAACCTATAACGTATAACGTATAACGTATAACCTATGACTTATAACGTATAACGTATAACGTATAACGTATAGCGTACAACGTATAACGTACCACGTATAACGTATTACGAATAACGTATAACGTATGACGTATAACGTATAACGTATAACGTTTAACGTATAACGTATAACGTATAACGCATAACGTATAACATGTAATGTATAACGTATAACTTATAATGAATAACGTATAACGTATAACGTATAACGTACAACGTATAACGTATCACGTTTAACGTATTACGAATAACGTATAACGTATAACGTATAACCTATAACGTATAACGTATAACGTATAACCTATGACTTATAACGTATAACGTATAACGTATAACGTATAGCGTACAACGTATAACGTACCACGTATAACGTATTACGAATAACGTATAACGTATGACGTATAACGTATAACGTATAACGTTTAACGTATAACGTATAACGTATAACGTATAACGTATAACATGTAATGTATAACGTATAACGTATAATGAATAACGTATAACGTATAACGTATAACGTACAACGTATAACGTATAACGTATAACGTATAACGTATAACGTATAACGTATAACGTACAACGTATAACGTACAACGTATACCGTATAACGTATAACGTATAACGTATAACGTATAACGTATAACGTATAACGTATAACGAATAACGTATAACATATAACGTATAACGTATGACGTATAACGTATAACGTATAACGTTTAACGTATAACGTATAACGTATAACGTATAGCGAACAACGTATAACATATCACGTATAACGTATTACGAATAACGTATAACGTATAACGTATAACCCATGACGTATATCGTACAACGTATAACGTATAACGTATAACGTATAACGTATAACGTATAACGTATAACCTATGACGTATAACGTGTAACGTATAACGTATAACGTATAACGTATAACGTATAACGTATAACGTATAACGTATAACGTATAAAGTATAACGTATAACGTATAATGTATAACGTATAACGTATAACGTATAACCCATGACGTATAACGTATAACGTATAACGTATAACGTATAACGTATAACGTATAACGTATAACGTATAACGTATAACGTATAACGTATAACGTATAACCTATGACGTATAACGTGTAACGTATAACGTATAACGTATAACGTATAACGTATAACGTATAACGTATAACGTATAACGTATAAAGTATAACGTATAACGTATAACGTATAACGTATAACGTATAACGTATAACCCATGACGTATAACGTATAACGTATAACGCATAACGTATAACGCATAACGTATAACGTATAACGTATAACCCATGACGTATAACGTATAACGTATAACGTATAACGTATAACGTATAACGTATAACGTATAACGTATAACGTATAACGTATAACCTATGACGTATAACGTGTAACGTATAACGTATAACGTATAACGTATAACGTATAACGTATAACGTATAACGTATAACGTATAAAGTATAACGTATAACGTATAACGTATAACGTATAACGTATAACGTATAACGTATAACGTATAACGTATAACGTATAACGTGTAACGTATAACCTATGACGTATAACGTATAACGTATAACGTATAACGTATAACGTATAACGTATAACGTATAACGTATAACGTATAACGTATAACGTATAACGTATAACGTATAAAGTATAACGTATAACGTATAACGTATAACGTATAACGTACAACGTATAACGTATAACGTATAACGTATAACGTATAACGTATAACGTATAACGTATAACGTATAACGTATAACGCATAACGTATAACGTATGACGTATAACGTATGACGTATAACGTATAATGTATAACGTATAACGTATAACGTATAACGTATAACGTATAACATGTAATGTATAACGTATAACGTATAATGTATAACGTATAACGTATAACGTATAACGTAAAACGTATAACGAATAACGTATAACGTATAACGTATAACGTATAACGTATAACGTATAACGTATAAAGTATAACGTATAACGTATAACGTATAACGTATAACGTACAACGTATAACGTATAACGTATAACGTATAACGTATAACGTATAACGTATAACGTATAACGTATAACGTATAACGTATAACGTATAACGTATGACGTATAACGTATGACGTATAACGTATAACGTATAACGTATAACGTATAACGTATAACGTATAACGTATAACGTATCACGTATAACGTATAACGTATAACGTGTAACGTATAACGTATAACGTATAACGTATAACATGTAATGTATAACGTATAACGTATAATGTATAACGTATAACGTATAACGTATAACGTATAACGTAAAACGTATAACGAATAACGTATAACGTATAAAGTATAACGTATAACGTATAACGTATAACGTATAAAGTATAACGTATAACGTATAACGTATAACGTATAACGTATAACGTATAATGTATAACGTATAACGTATAACGTATAACGTATAATGTATAACGTATAACATGTAATGTATAACGTATAACGTATAACGTATAACGTATAACGTATAACGTATAACGTATAACGTATAACGTATAACGTATAACGTATAACGTATAACGTATAACGTATAACGTATAACGTATAACGTATAACGTATAACGTATAACGTATAACGTATAACATGTAATGTATAACGTATAACGTATAATGTATAACGTATAACGTATAACGTATAACGTACAACGTATAACGTATAACGTATAACGTATAACGTATAACGTATAACATGTAATGTATAACGTATAACGTATAATGTATAACGTATAACGTATAACGTATAACGTACAACGTATAACGAATAACGTATAACGTATAACGTATAACGTATAACGTATAACGTATAACGTATAACGTATAACGTATAATGTATAACGTATAACATGTAATGTATAACGTATAACGTATAACGTATAACGTATAACGTATAACGTATAACGTATAACGTATAACGTATAACGTATAACGTATAACGTATAACGTATAACGTATAACGTATAACGTATAACGTATAACGTATAACGTATAACGTATAACGTATAACGTATAATGTATAACGTATAACGTATAACGTATAACGTATAATGTATAACGTATAACATGTAATGTATAACGTATAACGTATAACGTATAACGTATAACGTATAACGTATAACGTATAACGTATAACGTATAACGTATAACGTATAACGTATAACGTATAACGTATAACGTATAACATGTAATGTATAACGTATAACGTATAATGTATAACGTATAACGTATAACGTATAACGTACAACGTATAACGTATAACGTATAACGTATAACGTATAACGTATAACATGTAATGTATAACGTATAACGTATAATGTATAACGTATAACGTATAACGTATAACGTACAACGTATAACGAATAACGTATAACGTATAACGTATAACGTATAACGTATAACGTATAACGTATAACGTATAACGTATAATGTATAACGTATAACATGTAATGTATAACGTATAACGTATAACGTATAACGTATAACGTATAACGTATAACGTATAACGTATAACGTATAACGTATAACGTATAACGTATAACGTATAACGTATAACGTATAACGTATAACGTATAACGTATAACGTATAACGTATAACGTATAACGTATAATGTATAACGTATAACGTATAACGTATAACGTATAATGTATAACGTATAACATGTAATGTATAACGTATAACGTATAACGTATAACGTATAACGTATAACGTATAACGTATAACGTATAACGTATAACGTATAACGTATAACGTATAACGTATAACGTATAACGTATAACGTATAACGTATAACGTATAACGTATAACGTATAACGTATAACATGTAATGTATAACGTATAACGTATAATGTATAACGTATAACGTATAACGTATAACGTACAACGTATAACGTATAACGTATAACGTATAACGTATAACGTATAACATGTAATGTATAACGTATAACGTATAATGTATAACGTATAACGTATAACGTATAACGTACAACGTATAACGAATAACGTATAACGTATAACGTATAACGTATAACGTATAACGTATAACGTATAACGTATAACGTATAACGTATAACGTATAACATGTAATGTATAACGTATAACGTATAACGTATAACGTATAACGTATAACGTATAACGTATAACGTATAACGTATAACGTATAACGTATAACGTATAACGTATAACGTATAACGTATAACGTATAACGTATAACGTATAACGTATAACGTATAACGTATAACGTATAACGTATAACGTATAACGTATAACGTATAACGTATAACGTATAACATGTAATGTATAACGTATAATGTATAACGTATAACGTATAACGTATAACGTATAATGTATAACGTATAACGTATAACGTATAACGTATAACGTATAACGTATAACGTATAACCTATGACGTATAACGTGTAACGTATAACGTATAACGTATAACGTATAACGTATAACGTATAACGTATAACGTATAACGTATAAAGTATAACGTATAACGTATAACGTATAACGTATAACGTATAACGTATAACGTATAACGTATAACGTATAACGTATAACGTGTAACGTATAACCTATGACGTATAACGTATAACGTATAACGTATAACGTATAACGTATAACGTATAACGTATAACGTATAACGTATAACGTATAACGTATAACGTATAACGTATAAAGTATAACGTATAACGTATAACGTATAACGTATAACGTATAACGTATAACATGTAATGTATAACGTATAACGTATAATGTATAACGTATAACGTATAACGTATAACGTACAACGTATAACGAATAACGTATAACGTATAACGTATAACGTATAACGTATAACGTATAACGTATAACGTATAACGTATAATGTATAACGTATAACATGTAATGTATAACGTATAACGTATATCGTATAACGTATAACGTATAACGTATAACGTATAACGTATAACGTATAACGTATAACGTATAACGTATAACGTATAACGTATAACGTATAACGTATAACGTATAACGTATAACGTATAACGTATAACGTATAACGTATAACGTATAACGTATAACGTATAACATGTAATGTATAACGTATAACGTATAATGTATAACGTATAACGTATAACGTATAACGTACAACGTATAACGAATAACGTATAACGTATAACGTATAACGTATAACGTATAACGTATAACGTATACGTATAAAGTATAACGTATAACGTATAACGTATAACGTATAACGTATAACGTATAACGTATAACGTATAACGTATAACGTATAACGTATAACGTATAACGTATAACGTATAACGTATAACGTATAACGTATAACGTATAACATATAACGTATAACGTATGACGTGTAACGTATTACGTATAACGTATAACGTATAACGTATAACGTGTAACGTATAACGTATAACGTATAACGTATAACCTATGACGTATAACGTATAACGTATAACGTATAACTTGTAACGAAATACGTATAACGAATAACGTAAAACGTATGACGCATTACATACTACGTATAACGTATAACGTTCAACGTATAACCTATGACGTATAACATGTAACGTACAACGTATAACGTATACCGTATAACGTATAACTAATAACGTATAACGTATAACGAATATCGTACAACGTATAACGCATAACGTATAACGTATAACATATAACGTATAACGTATAACGTATAACGCATAACGTATAACGTATAACGTATAACTTATGACGTATAACATATAACGTATACCGTATAACTTGTAACGAAAAACGTATAACGAATAACGTAAAACGTATGACGCATTACATGCTACGTATAACGTATAACGTTCAACGTGTAACCTATGACGTATAACGTATAACTTGTAACGTATAACGTATAACGTATAACGTATAACTTGTAACGTATAACGTATAACGTATAACGTATAACCTATAACGTATAACGTATAACGTATAAAGTATAACGTATAACGTATAACGTATAACGTATAACGTATAAAGTATAACGTATAACGTATAACGTATAACGTATAACGTATAACGTATAACGTAAAACGTATAACGTATAACGTATAACGAATAACGTATAACGTATAACGTATAACGTATAACGTATAACGTATGACGTATAACGTATAACGTATAACGTATAACGTATAACGTATAACACATAACGTATAACGTATAACGTATAACGTATAACGTATAACGTATAACATGTAATGTATAACGTATAACGTATAATGTATAACGTATAACGTATAACGTATAACGTACAACGTATAACGAATAACGTATAACGTATAACGTATAACGTATAACGTATAACGTATAACGTATAAAGTATAACGTATAACGTATAACGTATAACGTATAACGTATAACGTATAACGTATAACGTATAACGTATAACGTATAACGTATAACGTATAACGTATAACGTATAACGTATAACGTATAACGTATAACGTATAACGTATGACGTATAACGTATTACGTATAACGTATAACGTATAACGTATAACGTGTAACGTATAACGTATAACGTATAACGTATAACCTATGACGTATAACGTATAACGTATAACGTATAACTTGTAACGAAATACGTATAACGAATAACGTAAAACGTATGACGCATTACATACTACGTATAACGTATAACGTTCAACGTATAACCTATGACGTATAACATGTAACGTACAACGTATAACGTATACCGTATAACGTATAACTAATAACGTATAACGTATAACGAATATCGTACAACGTATAACGCATAACGTATAACGTATAACATATAACGTATAACGTATAACGTATAACGCATGACGTATAACGTATAACGTATAACTTGTAACGTATAACGTATAACGTATAACGTATAACTTGTAACGTATAACGTATAACGTATAACGTATAACCTATAACGTATAACGTATAACGTATAAAGTATAACGTATAACGTATAACGTATAACGTATAACGTATAATGTATAACGTATAACGTATAACGTATAACGTATAACGTATAACGTATAACGTAAAACGTATAACGTATAACGTATAACGTATGACGTATAACGTATAACGTATAACGTATAACATATAACGTATAACGTATGACGTATAACGTATAACGTATGACGCATTACATGCTACGTATAACGTATAACGTTCAACGTGTAACCTATGACGTATAACGTATAACTTGTAACGTATAACGTATAACGTATAACGTATAACTTGTAACGTATAACGTATAACGTATAACGTATAACCTATAACGTATAACGTATAACGTATAAAGTATAACGTATAACGTATAACGTATAACGTATAACGTATAACGTATAAAGTATAACGTATAACGTATAACGTATAACGTATAACGTATAACGTATAACGTAAAACGTATAACGTATAACGTATAACGTATAACGTATAACGTATAACGTATAACGTATAACGTATAACGTATGACGTATAACGTATAACGTATAACGTATAACATATAACGTATAACGTATGACGTATAACGTATAACGTATAACGTATAACGTATAACGTATAACGTATGACGTATAATGTAGAACGTATAACATGTAACGTATAGCATATAACGTATAACGTATAACGTATAACGTATAACGTATAACGTATAACGTTTAACGTATAACATGTAATGTATAACGTATAATGTATAGCGTATAACGTATAACGTATAACGTATAACGAATATCGTAGAACGTATAACGCATAACGTAAAACGTATAACGTATAACGTATAACGTATATCGTATAACGTATAACATATAACGAATAACGTAAAACGCAAAACGTATAACGTATAACGTATAACGTATAACGTACAACTAATAACGTATAACGTATAACGAATATCGTACAACGTATAACGCATAACGTATAACGTATAACGTATAACGTATAACGCATAACGTATAACGTATAACGTATAACGTATAACGTATAACGTATAACGTATAACGTATAACGAATAACGTATAACGTATAACGTATAACGTATAACGTATAACGTATAACGTATAACGTATAACGTATAACGTATAACGTATAACGTATAACGTATAACGTATAACGTATAACGTATAACGTATAATGTATAACGTATAACGTATAACGTATAACGTATAACGTATAACCTATCACGTATAACGTATAACGTATAACGTATAACGTATAACTTGTAACGAAAGACGTATAACGAATATCGTAAAACGTATGACGCATTACATACTACATATAACGTATAACGTTCAACGTATAACCTATGCCGTATAACATGTAACGTACAACGTATAACGTATACCGCATAACGTATAACTAATAACGTATAACGTATAACGAATATCGTACAACGTATAACGCATAACGTATAACGTATAACGTATAACGTATAACGCATAACGTATAACGTATAACGTATAACCTATGACGTATAACGTATAACGTATAACGTATAACGTATAACGTATAACGTATAACGTATAACGTATAACGTATAACGTATATCGTATAACGTATAACGTATAACGAATAACGGAAAACGTATAACGCATAATGTATAACGTATAACGTATAACGTATAACGTACAACCTATGACGTATAACGTATAACGTATAACGTATAACGTATAACTTGTAACGAAAAACGTACAACGAATAACAAAAAACGTATGTCGCATTACATGCTACGTATAACGTATAACGTTCAACGTATAACCTATGACGTATAACGTATATCTTGTAAAGTATAACGTATAACGTATAACGTATAACTATAACGTATAACGTATAACGTATAACAAATAAGTATAACGTATAACGTATAACGTCTAACGATAAACGTATAACGTAATAACGTATAAGTATAACGTATAACGTATAACGTATAACGTATACTATAACGTATAAGGGTATAACGTAATAACGTATAACAGTATAACGTATAACGTATAACGTATAACGTATAACGTATACGAGTATAACGTATAACGTATAACGTATAACGTAATAACGTATAACGTATAACGTAAATAACGTATAACGTATAACGTATAACGTATAACGTATAACGTATAACGTATGACGTATAACGTATAGCGTATAACGTATACATATAACGTATAACTCTATGACGTATAACGTATAACGTATAACGTATAACGTATAACGTATAACGTTATAACGTATAATGTATAAAAACGTATAACATGTAACGTGTAGTGTATAACGTACAACGTATAACGTATAACGTTTAACGTATAACGTATAACGTATATCGTATAACGTATAACGGTATACGTATAAACATGTAACGTACAACGTATAACGTATACCGTATAACGTATAACTAACAACGTATAACGTATAACGCATAACGTATAACGTATAACGTATAACGTGTAACGTTTAACGTATAACGTATAAACGTATAACGCATAACGTATAACGTATAACGTATAACATATGACGTATAACGTATAATCGTATAACGTATAACGTATACGTATAACGTATAACGTATAACGTATTAACGTAATAAACCTATGACGTATACGTGTAACGTATAACGTATAACGTATAACGTATAACGTATAAAACTATAACGTATACGTATAACGTATAACGTATAACGTATAACGTATAACGTATAAGTATACGTAAACGTATAAACGTAATAACGTATTAACGTATAACGTATAACGTATAACGTATAACGTTAACGTATAACGTATAACGTATACAACGTATAACGTATAAGCTATAACGTATAAAATGTAATGTCATAACGTATAAAACGTATAGACGTATAAAACGTATAACGTATAACGTTACAACGTATCACGAAACACGTATAAGTAACGTATAACGTATAACGTATAACGTATAACGTATAACGTATTACGTATAACGTATAACGTATACGTATGACGTTATGACGATACGTATAACGTAATAACGTATAAACGTATAACGTATAACGTATAACGTATAACAAACGTAATACGTATAACTTATAAACGTATAACGTAAAACGTATAACGATAAACTTATAACGTAATAACGTATTAACGACAACGTATAACCTATAACGTATTTCTATACACGTATAACGTATAACGTATAAACGTATAACGTATAACGTATAACGTATAACGTTAACGTCCAACGTATAACGTATAACGTATAACGTAACACGTATAACGTATAACGTATAACGTAGTAACCGTATAACTTATGACGTATAACGTTATAACGTATAACGTATAACGTGTAACGTATAACGTAGAACGTGTAACGTATAACGTATAACGTGTAACATATAACGTATAACGTATATCGTATGACGTATAACTATAACGTTTAACGTGTAACGTATAACGTATAAACGAATAACGTAAAACGTATAAACGTATAACGGTATAACGTATAACGTATAACGTATAACGTATAACGTATAACGTATAACGTTATAACGTATAACGTAAAACGTATAACGTATAACGTATAACGTATAACGTAAATGACGTATAACGTATAACGTATATACGTATAACGTTAACGTATAACGTATAACGGTATAACGTATAACGTAATCGGTAATAACGTATTGTATATTATTGGGTAGTTATAACGTATAACGTATAACGTAATAACGTATAACGTAGTAAAGTATACGTATAACGTATAACGTACAACGTATAACCTATAACGTATATTCTATAAACGTATAACGTATAAACGTATAACGTATAACGTATAACGTATAACGTATTAACGTAGCACGTATAACGTATAACGTATAACGTAAAAACGTATAACGTATAACGTATAACCGTATAACTTATAACGTATAACGTATAACGTATAAACGTATAACGTATAACGTATAACGTATAAACGTATAAACGTATAAAGTATAACGTATAACGTATAACGTATAACGTATAACGTAAAACGTATAACGTATAACGTAGTAACGTATAACGTATAACGTATAAACGTATAACGTAATAACGTATAACGTATAACCTATAACGTATTATGTATAACGTATAAGTATAACGTATAACGTATAAACGTATAACGTAAAACGAATAACGTATAACGGTATAACGTATAACGTATAACGTATACGTATAAACGTATAACGTAGTAACGTATCAACGTATAACGTATAACGTATAACGTATAAAGTACTATAAAGTATAACGTATAACGTAATAACGTATAACGTACAACGTATAACGTAGAAACGAATAACGTATAACGTATAAACGTAGTAAACGTTATAACGTATAACGTATAACCGTATAACGTATAACGTAAGTAACGTATAAACGTATAACGTATAACGTATAACGTATAACTTATAACGTATAACGTATAAGGTAAAACAGTATAACCTTATAACGTATATTCTATAACGTATAACGTATTAACGTATAACGTAATAACGTATAACGTATAACGTATAACGTTAACGTAAACGTAAAACGTATGAACCGTAATTACGATATTAACGTATAACGTAATAACGTAATAACAGTATAACTGTATAACGTAAATACGTAAAAC